>NW_015664692.1:94003-100024 GCF_001515625.1 Sinocyclocheilus rhinocerous
TAGGTTTTTTTTTTTTTTTTTACTTACAGAAATGAGGAGTTCAAACAGGAGTTTTAATCAGATTAAAATGCATCTTGAAAATCAAAACTAGGGCGTTACGGTCTTTAAATATCGTTGTGGTCAATGAGGGGCCTTAAGAGTCAAAAAGGTTGAGAAACACTGGCATAGTGCATATACAGTATTTCATACAGTGTGCTCCAGTTGCACATTTAGGCAAATGCAGAAGGTCATACACAGAAAATTCACATAGTATAACATACTAGATACTGTAGAAATAGTAGTATGTTAAGATTCTATTCTGAACACAGTGTTTGGTGAGGGAGAGTTTCTGAGGCCGTAGCAGATAAATCACGACTCAAACTCCCCTCAAGGTTAAAAGAAACACACACTCATTATGCTTTCCTTGCTGATGTCGTTCAGAGTCAGAGACGTTTCCCAGGGGCGGGTGATTCCGCCTCGCGTCCCTCGGGGTCTGTGGACTGTGATTTATTTCTGCGGTGACTCTCATACGTGTTCGCATGTCATTTGGAAGCCAAAGATCGTGACATCATCGTACAGTCTCTGAAGGGCCGTTCACACTGACAGCGTTTTACTGCAACAAACCAAGCTTTTCGTTTTCATAGCCATTGTTTTTCTCCGTTTATGAATCATTCTGAATCATTTTCTGCATGTAGTATATAAATCACAAATGTTTTTGAAATAAGTCTCTTCTGCTCACCAAGGCTGCAATTATTTGCAAAAAAATTCAGTAAAAACAGTAAAATTGTGAAATATTATAATTAAATTAAATAACTGTTTTTATGTGAATATATACTAAAATTTAATTTATTCCTGTGATCAAAGCTGAATTTTCAGCATCATTACTCCAGTCTTCAGTGTCACATGATCCTTCAGAATTCAAGATTTTAATTGATTAAAAATACAGTAAAAACTGCAATATTGTGAAAACTTATTACAATTTAAAATAGCTGTTTTCTTTGTGAATATATTGTAAAATGAAATTTATTTCTGTGATCAAAGCATGAAGAAATCATTCTAATATACCGATTTGCTGCTCAAGAAACATTTCTGGTTATTATCAATGTTGAAAACAGTTATATTTTTGCAGAGGCCATCATTTTTCAGGCTTCACTGATGAACAGAAAGAAAAAAGAACAGCATTTATTTGAAACGGAAATCTTTTGTAACATTATAAATGTGTATACTGTCACTTTTGATCAATTTTATGTGTACCTACTGAATAAAAATATTAATTTCTTCCAAAAAAAACCCCAAAAAAAACACTTGAACAGTTTCATAACATTTTTCCGGTGTCAGTGTGAACAGCTCTTTCAAGTCTCACAGATGATGTTTTTTAACGCTGTGGATGATTGAACAGCCCACAGATCTGCAGTCTTCCTCATCCAGAAACACAGAAACTCTGATTGTGTCTTGAAATGTCTGTAAGCATCTTTAGTTATCCTCGTGTCTTGTAATGCTTTGAAGAACTGTATCGAGTACAGTATATAGAAGTCCGCATATATATATATACACACATACATTTAAGAGTGTGATATATCTTTAAATTATTTTTATACTTACACATGACGTACATACAGACACACACACATATACGTGTACATATTTGATACATGCTTTTCTTGTCAAATCTGACAGTTTGTCAGTATAACGTCAGGGACTGTTACCATGTTCTGAGCGTCTTATATTAGTCGTGCCGTTCAAGCAATGATCGCCATTGCTGTCGATGATGTCGGTGGGAAGGCTTAACTTGCCCACCCAAATGGGTTGTGCACCTTTATATATCTGCAGGGAATATTTCAATCATCATTCATATAAGCACTGCTCCATATGTACTGTCTGATATCACTGAAGATCTCCACATCTCGTCTCATTTCAGACGCAGAGTTGCTTACAAATGCTTTTGCGTTGTATGAGCCAGTACAAACCTACATTTTGTGTTCAGTTTTAGTGTAACTTTGAGATTGAAAGTGCTATTTTTTATTAATATTTAGAATTTTTTTATTTTTATCTTTTCTGTTTTCTTTTAAATTTCAATTAAAGTTTTAGTAATTGTGTGTGATTTTGCCATTTTTGTGTGTTTTTATCATTATTTAACGTTTTAATTAATTGGACAAGTTCATTTTTGTAACCATTTTTATCAAATTTAACACCATCATTTAAGCTTTTAGCAGTTCACTTAAATAATTTTTTAGCGTAAGAATTTATTTTTATTTTTTGCCAGTTTTATTAGATTTTTTATTTAATAGAAAATATTTTTAATAGTTTTAGTTAAAGAAAATAACCCTAAAATGTATTTGGTTAATAAACCATCAGTGCAGTTCTGAAGCTATTTGTATCAAAAAGAAATCTTGACCATAATAAATGGCCAACAACCCATTTATTATGGTCAGGATTTCTTTTTGATACAAATAGCTTCAGAACTGCACTGATGGTTTATAAACCAAACACATTTTTTATATAACATTTATATTATATACATTTTATACATGAATACATTTTTTAACCATTTTGACCAAATTTAACAGCATTTATAATCACATCTGAGCTTTTTTACAGTTCAATTCAGTCACGACATGCATAGTAATTATACAGTAATTTGTGTTGTTTAAAATAGTTTTGAAGTGTTTTACACTGGTGTCACAATTTGACGTGTCAACAACCCAAATACTACCAGACTAAAGAAACTTTTGTGAAGGTAAATTGAATGTCATGTTTGAGATGTGAATTTGAGCTGGGTTTGTACAGGCACTGTAGCTTTAATTCACTGTTGTTCATCTTTCTCATAGTCTATGTGTAGTTTCTGCTATATATGTTAATGAGAAAAAGGATAAAATGGATCTGAGATTTAAAAAAATATCCTGCGAGAGTTTTTACGAGAGAGAATTTTACGAGAGACTTGGACCGATTATGCAATTCTGTAAGAGACGTGTTTTTAATATTGTTTTCATCCGAGCAGATGTTGTGTTTTTACCCAGCATGCTTTGTGCGCTCTTTTCAAAGGTGACTAATTAGACCCCCCTCATTAGACCTAATTAGATCATTTATCACCTGTCCATATGGTTCATCCCAAAATATCTCATCATTTTTAGCTGTTTGACAATATGCACAATATTTCGGCCGTGATAGTGAGGCGGAGTGCCGTACTCTCAGCTGCATGTTGTTTATGAGCCTTTAGAGCATTAGAGTGGCTTTCAGGTGAAGGATTGATTTGAAATAGATGTATGGCAAGCCGTTTTGACATTTAATCCTTAAAACGTACTAGTATCTATTATGCTACTAGTACTTATTTTAGATATTAGCATCTATTCCATTAGGTACTAGTACTTATTCATTAGCTACTAGAGCTTATTCATTAGGTACTACTATCTTTTCAAAAGATACTAGTATTTATTCATTAGTATAATGAGTATTGCCAATATGGCAAGCCGTTTTAACGTTTAATCTATAAAACATGCTAGCATCTATTTTAGTATATAGTTTCTATTCCATTAGGTACTGGTACTTATTAAGTTAGTAGTACCTATTAAATAGATACTAGTACTTATTTCTGTAGTGACTAGTAACTGTTCTATTAGTAACACATTTCAAATGGTTGCCATCGACTTTTATGGGGATCTGTCATTCAGATATCAACTGTTCAGTTCTGACTAGAATGTATTCCAATAGTGACAGTACATATTTTTATATACTAGTAGTTATTTATTAGGTATTCGTACTTATTTATTAGACACTAGTATCTTTTGTAATTGTTACTAGTAACAATTCTTATAATATTAGTCACAACTGCTGTTTTACTCGTCTTATGTCATAACTAGTCAGAATGGTCACTGTAGAGTTTAATTAAAAGTCCTACTAGCAAAATAAAAAAGTGCTACTTTAATAAATGTGTGTTAGTATCTGTTGAACAAGTACTAGTAACTATTCAATGAGTACTAGTATGTAATAAATAAATACTAGTATCTATTTAGCAGGTATGAGTAAAGAATAAGTACTAAGTATCTAAGGAATAAATACTAGTATGTAATAAATACTACTATCTAATAGATACAAGTATCTAATGAATAAGTGCTAGTATCTAATAAATAAATACTAGTGTCTATTTAATAGTTACTAGTGTCTGTTTAATAAGTACTAGTATCCAATAAGTAGGCTACTAGTATCTAATGATAAGTATTAGTATGTAATGAATGTGTACTAGTGTCTGCTAAATAACTACTAGTATCTAATGTATAAGTATTAGTATCTATTCAATAAGAGCTAGTATCTATTTCATAGGTACTGGTATCATAAATAAATACTAGTGTCTATTTAATAAGTACTAGTATATATTTATTCACTACTAGTATCTAATGAATAAGTATTAGTATCTAGTGAATAAGTACTAGCATGTAATGAATGAGTACTAGTGCCTATTTAATAAGTACTTGTATCTAATGAATAAGCACTAGTATTTAAAAAAAAAAAAGGTACTAGTACCTAAAGAATAAGCACTAGTATCTAATGAATAGGTATTAATACCTAGTGGAATAGATGCTAGTAACTAAAAATACTTTAAGTACTAGTAGCATGAAAATAGATACTAGTACGTTTTAAGGATTAAATGTTAAAATGCCTTGCCATAATAGATGCATATCTGTGTTTGGTGTGTATTTATCGCGCGGCTTTTGGCTTTGGTTGCAAAACGCAGCGGAAAGTGAGAGTCTCACATGGAGACGGCGGATCAGTCAGGTGATTTCAGACCATATGGCACCTAAAAAGAGCTGCTGACAAACTGATCCGAGCCAAATCCGTCATCCCAGATTCATTAGCGTTTTATAATGAAATGCATTTGATGGAACTGAAATAGCAGGATCGAGAAGAGCTGTTTCCCAGAAGGAAATACGCTTTCTGAGGAGAATAATTTTGTAGCTGGCACACATTTAAGTGTGTCACAACCTCAAATCTGCTCTTCTCAGAGAGCTTTCTGAATATATATATGTAGAGGATATTGGTAAATGGTGAAGTGGTTGATGTTAATTTGTGTTTCTGGGGGCAGATTTTTAATGGGGTGTTTTTTTTTCCCCATTTGGCCTCTCATATGAACCATTGAAGTCAAATAAAAGCGCATGGATTTGTTCCCCATATCATAGACTCGTACAGGCAATAGAATTAACATGTACATTAAGAGAATTGATTTTACATTTCAGACAAATTGTTATTTGATGAAACAATACAAGGGCTTTTATGATACGTGTCTTAATGAATCAGTTATGATCTTGTTGCATGTCTGTGTTTCCTGTTAAATAAACCCCCTCCTTTAGCAAAGGGAGACTGATTTGACTTTTGTCTTTCTGTTCGTATTTCTTCTCTTCTCTTTTGTCTGGGATGTATTGCTATTGGCGGCATTATTAATGTCCAGTGATTGTGTGAAGCTCCGAGTGGCTGATGCAGCAGATTTAATTCACTGGACTTTTACTTAATTAAGTGCCTCTTTATTTCTCCCGTTTCTTCAGCAGTTATTTGTTCCAAAGCTTAAAATAGAGCTGAGCCAATGAGTGAATATTGACCTGTAGGAAGTGATCATTATCATTATGATGAAAACAAATATTCTAGCTCATGGAATAAGAGCTGAGGACATGAGTATGAACCCATAAAATAAATGCAATGTGAATGTAATGCAAGTTTCTTTGGATGAAAGCATCTGCCGGGTCAGAAAGATTATTATTATTTTTTTAAATACATCATAAAAGTAATACATTTATTAAGGACACATTATATTAATAAAAAAGTGACAGTAAATGCATTTATAATGTTACAAAAGATTCTATTTCAAGTAAATGTGGTTCTTTTGAACTTTCTATTCATCTGTGAATCCTGAAAAATAAAATGTATCACGGTTTCCACAAAAAGATGAAGCAGCACAACTCTTTTCAACATTGATAATAATCAGAAATGTTTCTCGAGCAGCAAATCAGCATATTAGAATGATTTCTGAAGATCATGTGACACTGAAGACTGGAG
>NW_015664692.1:103512-113130 GCF_001515625.1 Sinocyclocheilus rhinocerous
TTATTTGCTTACTTTTTTCCTTTTTTTAAATCATTTGTGTATGTGTATTGAAGTCATTTATATAGCAGCGTTCTGATCTAATATGGGTTGCGATCTGTAAGTCTGTAATAAACTGTGCCAGTAAGAAAAGGTCAGACGAGACTGTTCCTGTGCTACGGAGATTTGCTGGGGCTTTTATAAATGAATCAGAGCTTGTGATGATTCACTTTCTTGACACGTAAACTCAGAAACCAGATGCTGAGCGAAATACTGACCAAAGTATCTGGGAACAATAAACAACTATTCAAGCATTTTGGTTTTAAAAAGTTGAAAGTGTAAACTAAAGCAGCATGTTTTAATTCAGTGATTCACGCCATGAGTAAAAGCAGAAAAAATGCTGAGATTAGAATTTATTTATAAATGTATATATGTATTTATTTACTTACTTTTGTCCCTTTTTTATCACCAATTAATATAGTTCACCAACCTAACTGTAGATTGATTGCATTTGCCACATCAATACATTATACATTACACATTATATAATAATTAAAAGTCAGAATGATCCGTTTTATAATTAATATCTTAGAACTGTTTTGTCTCATTTTAAATTTAGCTTAAATATTTACCTTATATTTAGGTTAAATAAAATAAATATTTTGTTCATCAAGGATGCATTAAAGGGATCAAAAGTGTCAGTAAAGACATTTATAATGTTATAAAAGATTTGTGTCTCACATGAATGCTGTTCTTTTGAACTTTCTGTTCATCTGTGAATCCTGAAAAATAAAATGTATCACGGTTTCCACAAAAAGATGAAGCAGCACAACTCTTTTCAACATTGATAATAATCAGAAATGTTTCTCGAGCAGCAAATCAGCATATTAGAATGATTTCTGAAGATCATGTGACACTGAAGACTGGAGTAATGATGCTGAAAATACAGCTTTGCATCATAGAAATAAATTACATTTTAATAGATATTCACATAGAAAACAGTTATTTTAAATAGTAATAATATTTCACAGTATTTCTATTTTTACTGTATTTTTAATCAAATAAACCACAACAAAGCATTAAAAAATCTTACTGACCCTAAACTTTTGAATGGCAGTGTATGTAAAAGCATGCATGAAAAAATAAATAAATACATACATACATACATAAATGTGAAACAGTGAGAAATAGTGCAAGAATATGGTCATGGAAAAGTTTCTGAACATTTCTGATTATTTTTATACATTTTCTAGTTATTTTCTTCCTTAAAACATTTCCTAGACTTCATTTCGCTCTTGTATAGAGTGAAAACTGCTCGCTGCAGTTATATCAGATTTGACTGAATCGTTCTGTGGAGTTGGTTCTTTTCAACGATTCATTCAAATCAGCTCAGATATGATTCTGAAAGATTCATTTGAGAACCAGTCTGATTTAGAAATTATCCAGTAATCGTAAACAATAACAAAGGTCATGAAAAAGTCTCAGAAAAAATCTGCAATATAAATATAATACATATGATGTAAAAATCTGGCTAAAATGAGTTATCATTAGTTAATGCACGACATGAACTAACAACGAGCAATGCATTTGTTACAGTATTTATTCATTTTTTGTTAACTGTTCGTTGTTAGTTAATGTTATCTCAGGTCCATTAAATAATATGCTAACACTTTACAATAAGGTTCCATTAGTTAATGCTAGTTAATTAACACGAACAAACAATGAACAATACATTTATTACAGTATTTGTTAAATCTTTGTTAATGTTAGTTAATGAAAATACAGTCGTTCACTCTTAGTTCATGTTAATTCACAGTGCATTAACTAATGTTAACAAGCACAGCTTTTGATTTTAATAATGCATTAGTAAATGTTAGAATTAATATTAACTAAGATTAATAAATACTGTAGAAGTATTGTTCATGCTTAGTTCATGTTACCTAAAGTAGTTACTAATGAACCTTAATGTAAAGTGTTACACACAAATTAACATTAGGAATTGCTTTAGAAGTATTTTTCATTGTTAAATAATGTAGTTAACTAATGTTAAAAAATTGAACCTTGTTGTAAAGTGTTAAAGGGGTCATATGACGTTGCTAAAAAGAACATTATGTTGTGTATTTGGTGTAATGAAATGTGTTTATGCGGTTTAAGGTTAAAAAAACACATTGTTTTCCACATACTGTACATTATTGTTTCTCCTCTATGCCCCGCCTTTCTGAAACGCGTCGATTTTTACAAAGCTCATCGTTCTAAAAAAGCGAGGTGTGCTCTGATTGGCCAGCTAGCCAGTGCGTTGTGATTTGTGCTGCACACATCTGAATATTTGGGTTGAAGTGTTCTGGAACAGTGTTGTAAATACAACTTAACCACTGATTTCTAGTCGTGTCCTCTTTTGGAAGACCAAATAAAGTAGTTTCGCTTTCACAACGAATCACACAGTGTCTTTACGTCATGGCGGCGGCGGCAGCAACAATACTGCGAGGTGTAAAAGCGAGAATAAAATCAGCGAGAATAAAAGTTACGCCTTCTTTCTTTGCGTGACCATTTGGGCATATTTGTGTATTCAGGTTGGTTGGTTTCATCAGTTGTTTGTTTTCTATTTGTGGTTAACTCACAGGTTAATATCGCAGCTGTATTTTCCACATGAAATCTGTTTGTGATTGTGTCGTGCAGCATTTTCACGTACGTGGACAAAACACTCGTCACTGGAAGCTTGTCGAGTCATTCAAGTCATGTCTTGAAATCCACAACCTGATTCCTGCTCTTTCGTTTTTCATTCTCATGCCCAGTGGCACAATATTAGCAGGTAATAATAATATTTCCTCTCCAATCAAAATCGATTTTGTCATCCTGCTCTGGAGAAATGTAATGAACATCACAGATTTAGCTTTATGCAATCATAAATGTAATGCCGTATGAATTATTTGAGGCCAGACTGGAATGATTGTGTGTTTGAGAGAAAGAAACAGAGAGTTTCAAGCAGTTGGGTGTAAATGGGTTTTATAGTCAACAGGCACAGCAGATGCTCTCCGTCCAAAGAAAATGAGCATTAAACCAACAAAAGCAAATTTCTGCACAAGAAAGCAAATGTTTTAAGTACATATTTGGCCAAAAACAAAACAAACCAACTCTATACCACACATGCTCACACCCAAAAAACACGGTTTGGCACAATGCAAAGCCTCTTCTGTTTCCACAAATAAATAAAACCACCAGAACCAATTACCCATCAGAGAAGTGATAAAGAAACATCTAAAGCAAACACAAACACACGAGCACCGGCTGCAGTGGCGTCACGCGCTGGATGTCAGTCTGATTGGCTGTGAGACACGGCTGCCCTGTTTCAGTTTTACACTGCTAACCTGGATTCAGTGTAACCTGCTTCTGTCCACAGCAATGGCAAATCTAGAACGTGGCTGGCTGAGGTTTATAAAATAGCTGTTTAAAGCTTTTTTGCAATCCTCTGTAAGTTATGGGAATCATTTGTGTGCAAATATAAAAATATTACAGTTACTACATTAATCAAGTTCATTTGGTCAAGAACTAGTTCGCCTGCATGAAAGCAAATTGCACAAAATAGATTCTAGTGTCCAGTGACCATAAAAGCCACACAGATGCTACTCACTGTCTTCATAATGTGTGTCAGTGTTATTTGAGCATGATTGAGATACTGTTATAGTTTTTTGTATTTTCCATTTTTATTTTAATTTCAGTTAAGGTTTTAGTAATTAAAAAATTAAAAAATGTCTATACAATAGAGGCAAGAAAGTTTCAAACAAGTCAGATTTGTAATGTTTTTTTAAAGAAGTCTCTATTTGATCAAAAATACAGTAAAAACAGCAAAAATGTGAAATATTATTACAATTTCAAATAGCTGTTTTCTATGTGAATATCTGTTAAACTGTAATTTATTTCTGTGATGCGCAGCTGTATTTTCAGCATCATTACTCCAGTCTTCAGTGTCACATGATCTTCAGAAATCATTCTAATATGCTGATTTGCTGCTCAAGAAACATTTCTGATTATTATCAATGTTGAAAACCGCTGGATGTCAGTCTGATTGGCTGTGAGACACGGCTGCCCTGTTTCAGTTTTACACTGCTAACCTGGATTCAGTGTAACCTGCTTCTGTCCACAGCAATGGCAAATCTAGAACGTGGCTGGCTGAGGTTTATAAAATAGCTGTTTAAAGCTTTTTTGCAATCCTCTGTAAGTTATGGGAATCATTTGTGTGCAAATATAAAAATATTACAGTTACTACATTAATCAAGTTCATTTGGTCAAGAACTAGTTCGCCTGCATGAAAGCAAATTGCACAAAATAGATTCTAGTGTCCAGTGACCATAAAAGCCACACAGATGCTACTCACTGTCTTCATAATGTGTGTCAGTGTTATTTGAGCATGATTGAGATACTGTTATAGTTTTTTGTATTTTCCATTTTTATTTTAATTTCAGTTAAGGTTTTAGTAATTAAAAAATTAAAAAATGTCTATACAATAGAGGCAAGAAAGTTTCAAATAAGTCAGATTTGTAATGTTTTTTTAAAGAAGTCTCTATTTGATCAAAAAATACAGTAAAAACAGCAAAAATTTGAAATATTATTACAATTTCAAATAGCTGGTTTCTATGTGAATATCTGTTAAACTGTAATTTATTTCTGTGATGCGCAGCTGTATTTTCAGCATCATTACTCCAGTCTTCAGTGTCACATGATCTTCAGAAATCATTCTAATATGCTGATTTGCTGCTCAAGAAACATTTCTGATTATTATCAATGTTGAAAACAGTTGTGCTGCACAATATTTCTGTGGAAACTGTGATGCATTTTATTTTTCAGGATTCACAGATCCAAAAGAACAGCATTTATTTGAAATAGAAAACTTTTATAACAATATACATGTCTTTACTGTCACTTTTCATCAATTTAATGCGTGCTTTACTGAATAGAAGTATCAATTTTTTTAATCATACTGACCCCAGACTTTTGAATGATAGCGTATCCACAAAAATATGAAGCAAACTATTTTCAACACTGATAATAATAAGAAATGTTTCTTGAGCAAAATTCAACTTTGCATCACAGGAATAAATGACATTTTAAAATACATTATAATAGAAAGCCGTCACTTTAAATTGTAATATTTCACAATATTTCTTTGTAAAACTAAAAAAATTTTTTTTTTTACATCAATCTAATATTTTACAAACTAAATGAAAATGAGAAAAGTTGCTTTGGCAACTAGCTGAAATAATATTTATATTTTATTTAAGTTAATGTTTATTTTACTTCAAGTCATTTTTTATGTTTTTGATTGTAGTTGACTATAATAACCCGGGTGTGTGAATGTGTTCATGCTGTTTAGTGTACAGTAATGCCATGCAGACTGTAAGACTCTCACACACACACACGGCTGATTTTAGAAGCATCTGTGATCAAATCAGTCAAATCAGAGCATCAAGATAAAAACACTTCTAAGTACAAATACGTAAAAATGGACATTTCCACGGACATTCATCAATAACTCAAGTTTGCTTCCAAAACATTGCATAATTCGATTTTACAGTTCTTGTTCCTGAGCGCTGAAGCTGAAGAACAGTAACGGCAGGTGAACGTGACTCTGGAGCGTTTCTCACGCTCTCTATGAGCTCAGGATGAGCGGACGGCTCTCGTCTGGCTCTCGGCTCTGGAAGGTCGAATGAGCTCGTTCTAAATCCAGCACGACGTCCAGCAGACGAGCGGCGACGGCTCGAGCGCGCTCAGATCGGCTCTGCGCAGACACTAACACACACGGACAGAGAAGAAACACTTTAACATGCATTCTGTGCTGGATGAGTGCGTGTGGCTCTCAGAGCTGCTTTACAGATGAACTCTGACCTGATGACGGCTGACTGGCCTTCAGCGGCTCTTCCTGTTCTGCTGGCTCAACTTCCTGTGTCTCCAGGTACTGCTTCCTGTGTCCCAAACATCAGCAGAGTCAATAGAAGAGCACAGTGAGGATTTCTTCCTTATAGACATTTACGATGGTAACTATGAAATTGCATACTCTAAAATAACTAATATGGGATCTTTTTTTGATGATTGTGGTAATTAATTCATATTAATTACTGTAGCAACATGGCGAATGTCATGATGATTGTCCAAAACATGCGTCATATTTAATAAAATATAAATAACAATAACTAAATAAAAAAAATTATATTTTACAAATAGAAAATAAAGCCTAATTTTAAACAAGGTTATTATCATTAACTAAAACTTGAAACTAAACCATGAAAAACTATTTTATGTTTACTTGAAATAAAGTAAGTGTTAACTGAAATAGAATATTTAGTTTATCTGGAAATGCTAAAATAAGTATAATGGAAACAAAAATTTATATAAATAAACTATACACACTGTAAAAAATTTTTTTGCGATTTTGCGATTTAAACTTTTTTTTTTTAGACATAACTTATTTTTTATAAATTGTCCAGACAACAAGCTGAATGTTGAATGAACTAGTTGTTTCAACTCAAAAACGCATGTTGAAACAACTGCATCACACTGAAAAAAATTAAGATAACAAAAAATGTTAAGGCAGCGGGTTACAAAGTTGACTCAACAAATTGTTTTTTTTACAGTGTAGACATCCTAAAAATAAAAAAATAAAAAATAACAAGACACAACAAAATTACTAAAATTTTAACAAATTAAAATGAAATTGAAAATATAAAATATAGTAGTAAAAAGTAGTAAAACATACTATAACAGTATATCAATGATACTAAAATAACAGATTTTGCAACAATAAAGATGGCATTGCATTTGCTTCGTAGCAATTGATAATAATAATATTAATTAATATTAATTACAAATATTTAATCCACAAGTTCTCATTACTTTAATGTGAAATAAAAATGACATTTCTTCATGACATTCACCCAGCATATTGAGAAATTATAATAAAATACATTTACATTTATGCATTTGGCAGACGTTTTTATCCAAAGTGATTTACATTGCATTCAAGGTACATTAATAACAATAATAATAATAATGATAATAATAATAATGTTTTATTAATCACTGTAGCAACTTGAATGTCATGATGATGGTCCAAAACATGTCTGGGTCCTAGGAATATTAAATTCAATTTCTCATTATTTTAATGTGAAATAAATTTGACAAATATTTCTTCATGACATTCACGCAGACAATGGATATATAAATGTATAATATAATACATTTACATGTATGCATTTGGCAGATGCTTTTATCCAAAGTGACTTACACTGCACTGAATATATAATAATAATAATAATAATAATGTTTTAATAATGACGCTACTCCTTGATTTCTGTCATTACAGCAGCGACACCTGCTGGACATTTACAGTATTTCAGCATCACAGGAGTCACAGTGATCAGGTAAAGACGCTCACACACCTGAGTTTGTCTCGGCCCTGCAGCAGCTCTTTATAAATGATCTGTGTTTCAGCATCAGGATCTAACGGGTCGCTCCAGTCGCCCAGAGTCACGGCCGAATGAGTCCGACTGCAGCCCAACGCTGACACACACACACACACACACACCTGTGAGTAACACAACCTCCGCTCTTTCTCTCAACAATCACATCTAATGTTACTGATCTTGACTGTGCTATGACAAAATACATGCAGCATTATTTCAGTGTGCTTTATGGTCATGAGAAATAATGAAGCATTGCAACTGAAAGCCATCCATAAACACCTAATAGTCCACTGTGATCTAATCAGTCTGAGGTCACTGTTAAGTACTGTCACACACACACACACACACCTGTGCGGTCGGGCTGAAGGCAGCAGGTCCATTTGTTTCCTCGATGAGCTCCGGGGTGAAACGACGGCAGCATGTGCTCATTATAAATACTGACCTTCCTGATGGCCGACAGCCACTGATTGAGCTCATTTACATTCTGAAACACACACACACACACACACACACACATTACGTTAAACTGTAAATACTGAATATGCTGCACAGCAAGGATGCAGTTTGGGGTCAGTAAGATTTTTGTTAAAGAGATTAATACTTTTATTCATCAATGATGCATTAAATTGATCAAAAGTGACAGTAAAGACATTTATAGTGTTACAAAAGATTTCTATTTCAAATAAATGCTGTTCTTTTGAACTTTCTGTTCATCTGTGAATCCTGAAAAATAAAATGTATCACAGTTTCCACAAAAATATTGTGCAGCACAACTGTTTTCGACATTGATAATAATCAGAAATGTTTCTTGAGCAGCAAATCAGCATATTAGAATGATTTCTGAAGATCATGTGACACTGAAGACTGGAGTAATGATGCTGAAAATTCAGCTGCGCATCACAGAAATACATTACAGTTTAACAGATATTCACATAGACAACAGCTCTTATAAATTATAATAATATTTCACATTTATTCATTTTTTTGATCAAATAAATGAAGCCTTGGTGAGCAAAAGAGACATTTTTAGAAGAAATATATACAATCTCTCCACCTTTACTAAATCTCATGTCAACGCATATATTTGCTGAACGTGAACAGTTTTTCTTTGTCATTAGATAATCATGATTAATATATGTATGTGATGTGTATATATATATATATAATTATTATTATTACATTTCATACAGTTGACTGTTGACAAACATGATGCAGAGACAAACAAATGCCTCTGTAGGAGGTTTTGTCTCATATTTATATCATAATAAGAGCATAGAATTTAGCAGGGACGCTAGGGATACCAATACTAAATTGTCCCTAGCAATAGTTTTGATCAAACAATTAAATACCGTTTGATCAAAACGGAATTACTGTTGTTATAATTTCGGCCGCATCTGAAATAGGTCATGCATTTGATATCAGCTGAGAGGTTAGAGTAGATGAGCTAGAAAAGTACGTCCTTGAAAGTGAGCTTTTCGAATCTCCGAATCAGTTAAAACATTGCGTCGCAAAATGATTCGAAGCTCTCCAATCGGATCACGTATCGCGAATCATTTGATTCAGATCCGGACTTCGGAGAGCGTATCGCAAATCTTTTTTTCTGATTCTTTCTTTGTTTGTTTTTTTATTAAACAGTACAAAACATCAAATCATTAAGGCAGTACAGTTATAAAAACCACACACAGAAAAAAGAAAGACAGAAAGTATACACAGATACAAATCCCTTAAAGGGATAGTTTGTGTGTGTGTGTGTGTGTGTGAGGACATTTTGGCTGGTCCTCACTTTCTGAGAGCCCTTTAAAGGCCTGTTTGAGGGTCAAGACTTGGTTTTAGGAGTCAGGTTATAATTGGGTAAAGGGTAGGTTTAGGGTAAGGAGCTAGAGATTGCATGAATGTCCTCACAAAGATAGCTATGCAGAGTTGTGTGTGTGTGTGTGCATTTTTGTGACATATGAGGACACAAATTTGTATAATGACAAGGGTATGACATAGGTATTACAAGGAGAAGGTGACTTATGAGGACATTACCCCGTGTCCCCAGTTTTCAAAACGCTTCTAAATCATACAGAGTGAGTTTTTTTGAGAAAGTAAAAATGCACAAAGTTTCCTGTAAGGGGTAGGTTTAGGTGTAGGGCAATAGCACATACAGTCTGTACAGTATAAAAACCATTACGCCTATGGAATGTCC
>NW_015664692.1:113216-117321 GCF_001515625.1 Sinocyclocheilus rhinocerous
TGTGTGTGTGTGTGTGTGTGTGTTTTGTGTCACCTTGCACTGCAGGTATGTGGTGTGTAGTTGTCCGTCCGTGTCCTGTGTAATGACCTGCATGACGTTCTGGAGCTGAAAGGCGTTTTCATCCACGCGCTCCACCGCACACACACGCGCTATGGGAATAGAGGAGCGAACCTGCAAAACACACACACACACACACACACACACACGTCTCACCTCAGCACTTTCCCAACATTAGAAGCCAAGAGATGATAATGAACCTACAGCTAATGACACTCCATTCATAAAACACACACACAGAGAAGAAAGGAAAGCGTGTTGGACCTGCCAGTCGGGGCTCTTGGCGTACGACAGCGTCTCTGAGCTCAGCCAGAAATATCGTTTCTTAAAAGCGAAGCGTTTGAGCAGCTGAGGTCCTTCGGCTTTGTGTTTCTGCAGGAAACCTTCCTTCACGATGACCGATGGCAAAAACACGGCGCGCTGCGGAGCTTCAGACACTGTACAGAGAGATAAAACCAGAAACTCATTCATATCTAAAATACATTTGCTTTAGGTTTTAATTAGGATTTTTTTTCCAACAGAAATACATGCATAAATGACTGAAATGAATATTATATAAAAACTAAAATAAAATATTTTTCCAACATGAACGCATTCATAAATGATTGAAATGAAAATTACATTAAAATAAACATAAAATAAACAATATTGAATATAAAAAAACTAATATTTTCCCCAACATGAATGCATGTATTGAAATGAAAAATATATAGAAATAAATGTAAAATAAAAAATATAGAATAGAATAAAAATGCACAGAAAGACAATGAGAAACTAGATTACAATAATCATTCATATCTAAAATCCATGTGTTTTAGGTTTTAATTATGATTTTTCCTAAATGAATGCACACATAAATGATTGAAATAAAAAAAAATATATAAAGATACATGTAAAATAAACAATAGAGAATATAATAAAAATGCACAGAGAGACAACAAGAAACTCGATTATTCCAGTAAACATTTATATCTAAAATTCATGTGGTTTAGGTTTTAAAGATGATTTTTCCAACATAAGTGCATGCATAAATTACTGAAATGAAAATTATATAAAAATAAATATAAAATAAACAATATAGAATATAAATTATAATATTTCCAACATGAATGCACGCATAAAATAATGAAATGAAAAAGATTTAGAAATAAATGTAAAATAAACCATATATAATATAATAAAAATGCACAGAGAGGCAATGAGAAACTAGATTATTACTGTAATCATTTCTATCTAAAATCCAGGAGGTTTTAATAACAGATTGACTGCACTGAATGCAGTGGTTTGAGTTAGTTGTGTAGTTCTGCAGTGCAGACAGCAGGTGGCGCACGGGACTACAGTCAGTCACACACACAGGACAGCGGCTCATATTTCACTCACACATGTGCAGATTACAGTCGTACAGACTACAGTAAACCTCCAGAGTCTGGATGTATTGTGCTGATGTTTGTCTCTCAGTTATTCTAACACGCTTTTAACAGATCGAACACACACAGATGCTGTGGAGTGAATGCGTTTGTGTAAGAGCTGCAGGTGTGACTGTTATCAGACTCCTTGCCTAACGTATTCACACATGCATTAAATATTAAAGCAGTTTTTGACAGGACGTGTTCAGCGCGGTGTCAGAGTAGATATGGCTATGTGATCACTCAGTCAACCTACACACACACACACACACACACACACACACACACACACACCAGGTTTTAACCATTGCTTTTTTTGCAATCTACTTTTTTGCACTAAATTTGTAAAATGTTTTGTTATATGCGCCATAACATACCTGCATATTTACAGTATGCATATAATAAAAAAGACTATATACAGCCTTAGAGAAAAAAATTAAGAGCTACATATATAAAACATATTTAAAAAACATAAAATATATAAAATAATTGTATATTTTAGTATCATTATTAATATACTACTGTAGCTTTTGCTAATATATTGAATTTGATTTGATTTTTATATTTTCTGTTTTCATTTTAATTGTAGTTAAAGTTTTAGTAATTTTGTTGTGTTTTTATCATTTTATCTTTTTTTTTTTAAATATGAAATTTAGTTTTTATAAAGTTATACTTTTACTTTATTTATTTTAGTACTTCAACTAAAACTAAATGAAAATGAGAAATGTTGCCTTGGCAACTAGCTGAAATAAGATCATTTTTTAAACGTTTTGTTTTAGATTTTATTGTATTTCATGTTGTGAAAATGCTTTTATGGTTTTAGTTCAGCATAATAACCCTGGTTCAGTTTTTAATGAGAAGTATTTTTAGTAAATAGTCTTTATAATTAATTGTCTGTCTCAGTCTGTCATCATGGTAATAAGTTGCTGTGATATTTGTGGCCAGTCGTCATGGCGACTCACCGTTGCTGTGATCGATGTCTATGAGTTTGTCCAGGAAATCTTTGACGGACGCCACGCTGCAAAGGATGATGGGATGCAGAGGGGTCATCCACTGCTCCTTCCCATGACCCAGCTGAAGGCCCAGGTTCCCCACGCTCTGAAGAGCCTGAGAGAGACGGAGAGAGACGCTCACGGCTCTGCAGGTGTGAGTGGGTGAGTGAAGACCGGACAGCATGTCATTAACCCGTTTACACTGCAAATGTGCCACTGATTAAACTAGTGAAATGCCTGCTTGAAGATCCAAGTGCTTCAGAGCTGATCGTGTCCAGACAGTAACCCTCATTCTGTGAAGTTCATCTTATGGCCACAGTGACAGCATTCAATCAGTTGCGCTTGTGTATACTGTATAAGTTTCGCCTGCATGTTTCGCATTTCAAATTCAAAGACCGTCCTATATTTTAAATGCAAACTATGACATTATTAATTCCTAAATTGATTCCTTAAAACATCCCATAAAATGCACTGATAAATGCATGTTTATTTCCTGAGTTTATGCATTTTCTATTGAAACAGGACATGTTAGAAAATGAAAAAAAATGTAAAATGATATAATGATAAAAATTATGATTTCTCAAACATGAATGCATACATAAATGATTTATGTAAAAATTATATAAAAATAAAAGTAAAATAAAAAATATATATTATAATATAATATAATAAAAAAAGTATTTCCAACATGAATGCATGCATAAATTATTGAAATGAAAATTATATAAAAATAAAAGTAAAATATACAATATATAAATGATTACAGTACATAAATGATTGAAGTAAAAATGATATAAAAAAAGAAAAAAAAACCAATATAGAATATAATAAAAATAGTATTTCCAACATGAATGCATGCATAAATGATTGAAATGAAAATTATATAAAATAAATATAAAACAAACAATATAGAATATACAAATTATGATTGTTCTAACATGAATGCATGCATAAATGATTGAAATTAAAATTATATGTAAGAATTAAATGTAAAATAAACAATATAGAAAATAGTAAAAAAAAATATGATTTTTCCAGCATGAATGCATGCATAAATAATTAAAATTAAAATGAAATAAAATATTAAATGTAAAATAAGCAATATAGAAAATAGTAAAAAAAAATATGATTTTTCCAACATGAATGCATGCATAAATAATTAAAATTAAAATGAAATAAAATATTAAATGTAAAATAAGCAATATAGAAAATAAAAAATATGATTTTTCCAACATGAATGCATGCATAAATAATTGAAATTAAAGTTATATAAAATATTAAATGTAAAATAAGCAATATAGGAAAAAGAAAGATTTTTCCAACATGAATGCATGCATAAATAATTGAAATGAAAATTATATGTAAAAAAAAGTAAAATAAACAAAATAGAAAATAATAAAAACTATGACTTTTCCAACATGAATGCATGCATAAATAATTAAAATTAAAATTAAATAAAATAAAATATTAAATGTAAAATAAGCAATATAGGGAAAAAAATTAATTTTCCAACATGAATGAATGCATAAATAATTTAAATTTAAATGAAATAAAATATTAAATGTAAAATAAGCAATATATATATATATATATATATACAGTGGGTACGGAAAGTATTCAGACCCCCTTAAATTTTTCACTCTTTGTTAT
>NW_015664692.1:117445-121141 GCF_001515625.1 Sinocyclocheilus rhinocerous
TTTTCCAACATGAATGCATGCATAAATAATTTAAATTAAAGTTATATAAAATATTAAATGTAAAATAAGCAATATAGAAAATAAAAAATATGATTTTTCCAACATGAATGCGTGCATAAATAATTGAAATGAAACTTATATGTAAAAAAAAAAAAAGTAAAATAAACAAAATAGAAAATAATAAAAACTATGACTTTTCCAACATGAATGCATGACATGTCATAGTAATGAATGCCCAACTCGAAAGTAGGAGCTTCCCAGGTGCATTTCAAGGTAGTGTTAGATCGGTGGAAGGTGTTTTTTTTAAATAATTTACTGGGAGTGCAATTTCATTAAAGAGAGCATTTAATGGACAATTGCACATTTTATTAATATAAAGCTGATTTTGTGATGTGAATGTACCTTAGCGAGCAGCAGCAGAGTTCTGCTGGTCCTGGTGTCGGCGTGATGGTCTCTCAGCTGGAAGAGTTTGGGCGTCAGAATCGCAGGAGCAAACAGACGCAGGAAGAAAAAGCCGCTGATGGCCAAATACTTCACATCCTACAAGAGACAAACCGTGAGGAAAACCACACCACCACCATCATCATCATCACTGTGAGGGTCTGATCAGATCCTCACCTCGTTCTCGGCTTCTGGAAACTGTTCCTCCACGCGTTTATGGAGCTGTTTGAAGACGACTCTCATCACAGGAGGACACTGGGAGACAGAGCTGACGATGGCCTCCATGATGCTGCTCAGATACGTCTGCAGGAGCCCCACGCTGCTCTCCCTGACCTCGGCCTCCGACGCCGAGCCTTTAAACGAGATTCGTCTGGAGAGAGAGCGTGGTTTCAGATGCGCAGATATTACCCGGCTGCATCAGTGCGAAGTCATTGTGATTTTTTCTGATCAAAGACGCTTACTTTCTATGCAAATGAGGCTCGTTATAGTAAAACTCCAGTGCTATTAACACCGCTGAAAGCAGACAGTAAGGATGTTTATTTAAAAGACTTTTTAGTGTTTTTTTAACCGTGCATCTAAATGGTCCCTCTCGCTCATTTTCTTATAAATAGGAACAACTGCGCCGTGCAAATTGTGATCAGTGCTCATTTTGTTGCCATGTTTGAGTCGTTTCTTGATTTGATAATTCCTTCAGTGAATCTCATCTCATTCTTAGTGAATCCCCCGCTTCTTTTGAGACATTTTTTAGCAAGCGAACACGACATTCTTGCGCACATCTGTGTGTTCTGCGTTGCTTTCAGACAGGAGAATCTGACTGCAGAACCTACATGCATTTTACATGCATTTCTTTGGTTTTCTGCACTTCAATTCATAGAAACTACTACACAATTACTTGAATTGAGGTTATTGTTATCATTGGTTTCAGATAAAAATGTCACATAAAAATGTATGAATATACACTACCGTTCAAAAGATTTTTTATAAATATTTTATAAATTAATATTTTTATTAATCAAGGATGCATTAAATTGATCAAAAGTGACAGTAAAGATATTTATAATGTTAGAAAAGATTTCTATTTCAAATAAATGCTGTTCTTTTGAACTTTCTGTTCATCTGTGAATCCTGAAAAATAAAATGCATCAGTTTCCATAAAAATAAGAAGCAGCACAACTGTTTTCAACATTGATAATAATCAGAAATGTTTCTCGAGCAGCAAATCAGCATATTAGAATGATTTCTGAAGATCATGTGACACTGAAGACTGGAGTAATGATGCTGAAAATACAGCTGCGCATCACAGAAATAAATTACAGTTTAACAGATATTTTATTATATCAATATTATTATTATTACTTTGTTTTAATTTTTTTTTTTTTTTACTATTATTATCAAAACACATTCCAAGGAGTCTTAATTTAGTAATTTTAATATTTTTATAATTCATAACTTGATTGGTTTTCTTTTTTTAATCATATTTTAAATTACAATCACATTTTTTTCTCAAAAATCTCGCAATTTAAATTTTTCCCCCTAAATCATGCAGCCTTATGATTAATCATACATAAATCTGCAAAATTGAGTCTTATCAAAATTATACTGTACTTTTCATTATTTATTATCTATAACTAACATTTTTTTGCATGTTCTGAATAAAATGTGATGTTTTCCCAGTACTACAGTATTTTTACATTTACACTTATGCATTTAGCAGATGCTTTTATTGCATTAAAAAGTAAGTAAAAATTAAAATGTATGTTTTTCTGTCTGTTGACAGTATATTCTGATTTATGGAGAGATAAAAATATAAATACAAAATCCCCTCCCCTTTAATTCTGATACATCAACAAAATAAATCAATAATTAGACTTTGGATGTATCCGATGTTTAGATTTCTGTTCTGGAAATGTATGCAAATTAGCGCATAATTAATTAGACAGTGCCTAATTTGCATACGTTTCAGAAAACTTGTGTTTGTCTTAATGTACTGTAATTACTCAAGTAGGGAAAGGATGGTGGTTCTCTATTAGTATAATTGGACCTTATTCACCTGTGGTGTCTTGCCTTAACAAACACTACTCAAAATTAGTAATTAAATGTATTATTTATTATATCTATTGAAATCAAGTCTATAACCATGATGCCATATCTGACAGAAAAGACCCTGATATAGCTGCATTAAAACTCTTTCTGCTTGAGTTGTAACTTGCGCGACGGTTTTGTCGCTCGCTGACGAACATTCCAATCTTATGATCGTTCCGTTTCCTTTTGAAGCTGCTTCCTGTGGAGTTGCTATGGAAACGCAGGCACTCTGTTTGTCATCACAAACACAACATAAAACCCCAGCCGAGTGTGAACAACCCACGCGCTCGCACAGCACAAAACATCATTAATGAGAGAGGAGAAGTTCAGATGACTTCTGTGGGTAAATATAGCTGGACTGAAGTCGTCACGACGCCTACACACAGAAAACACACATATCACACGCTCACGTACTGGTGTTGTGGACCTCTCTGGTGTTGAGGTAGTCCAGGAACGGCACGACCAGACCCTGACCCAGATAGATCTTGACCAGCGTCATGGCCACGATCTGCCGGCTCTCCACCGTCGTGACCTCCTCCAGCAGGGTCAGGGGTGTGGGCTCATCCACCTGACAGCATCGGGCACAATTCACAGCGTAAGAACATGCAATTCACACGGGATGTTTCATTGGAATGACAGGAAGAGGAATTCAACAGATCACAGAACATGATTTAGATGTTATGTTGAATGTTTTTAGGCCTGCATTAGGGTTATTAAATGCAGTTTAATTAAAGGGGTCATATGACGTTGCTAAAAAGAACATTATGTTGTGTATTTGGTGTAATGAAATGTGTTTATGCGGTTTAAGGTTCAAAAAACACATTATTTTCCACATACTGTACATTATTGTTTCTCCTCAACTTTAGGGATCTTATCTATTCATTGAACATTTGGGCAGCGTTATGCAAATCTTCCCACACAGTGATGTAGACATGTGGGGGCGTGTTTAAACGAGGCGTTTTAGGAAGGCGTGGTTGACTCTTAACTTTTATAAAGAATATCTCTTTGGATTTGAGACTTTAGTCTTTGCAACTTTACAGATCTTCTTTATGCACCAAGAGCTTGTAACACTCCAAAGAGAAAGGAAAAATTAAAATCGCATCATTTGACCCCTTTAATACTAATTTCATTTGAATGGTAACAACTCTACAGTTTCTTATTATTCTAACTGAA
>NW_015664692.1:122157-127286 GCF_001515625.1 Sinocyclocheilus rhinocerous
TTTTTGCATGTTCTCAATAAAATGTGATGTTTTCCCAGTGCTACAGTATTTTTACATTTACACTTATGCATTTAGCAGATGCTTTTATTGCATTAAAAAGTAAGTAAAAATGCAAATGTATGTTTTTCTGTCTGTTGACAGTATATTCTGATTTATGGAGAGATAAAAATAGAAATACAAAATCCCCTCCCCTTTAATTCTGATACATCAACAAAATAAATCAATAATTAGACTTTGGATGTATCCGATGTTTAGATTTCTGTTCTGGAAATGTATGCAAATTAGCGCATAATTAATTAGACAGTGCCTAATTTGCATACGTTTCAGAAAACTTGTGTTTGTCTTAATGTACTGTAATTACTCAAGTAGGGAAAGGATGGTGGTTCTCTATTAGTATAATTGGACCTTATTCACCTGTGGTGTCTTGCCTTAACAAACACTACTCAAAATTAGTAATTAAATGTATTATTTATTATATCTATTGAAATCAAGTCTATAACCATGATGCCATATCTGACAGAAAAGACCCTGATATAGCTGCATTAAAACTCTTTCTGCTTGAGTTGTAACTTGCGCGACGGTTTTGTCGCTCGCTGACGAACATTCCAATCTTATGATTGTTCCGTTTCCTTTTGAAGCTGCTTCCTGTGGAGTTGCTATGGAAACGCAGGCACTCTGTTTGTCATCACAAACACAACATAAAACCCCAGCCGAGTGTGAACAACCCACGCGCTCGCACAGCACAAAACATCATTAATGAGAGAGGAGAAGTTCAGATGACTTCTGTGGGTAAATATAGCTGGACTGAAGTCGTCACGACGCCTACACACAGAAAACACACATATCACACGCTCACGTACTGGTGTTGTGGACCTCTCTGGTGTTGAGGTAGTCCAGGAACGGCACGACCAGACCCTGACCCAGATAGATCTTGACCAGCGTCATGGCCACGATCTGCCGGCTCTCCACCGTCGTGACCTCCTCCAGCAGGGTCAGGGGTGTGGGCTCATCCACCTGACAGCATCGGGCACAATTCACAGCGTAAGAACATGCAATTCACACGGGATGTTTCATTGGAATGACAGGAAGAGGAATTCAACAGATCACAGAACATGATTTAGATGTTATGTTGAATGTTTTTAGGCCTGCATTAGGGTTATTAAATGCAGTTTAATTAAAGGGGTCATATGACGTTGCTAAAAAGAACATTATGTTGTGTATTTGGTGTAATGAAATGTGTTTATGCGGTTTAAGGTTCAAAAAACACGTCACAATTTTCCTGTTTTTACTGTATTTTTAATCAATTACATGCATGACCAAATGGCGACCAGAAGAGACTTCTTATAAAACATTAAAAAATCTTGCCAATGGTGTATACATAAAAAAGTTGTAAATTTAAGGAATAAACAAATATTTAGAATATTTAGATTCTGTCCCATACTGTCCTATACTATTTTTATCAATATTTTACAGTTTTTTTTAAATGTTAGTAATATTTTTTAATATTTTACATATATTTAAATATAAGTTTTATTTAAAATTCTAATAATATTAAATTTTTTCCAGTATTTCAAATATCAAATAAATGCAGCCTTGTGAGCAGAAGAGACTATCAAAAACATTAAAATATCATACCGACCCCACACTTCTGAAAGGCGATGTATATAATATTTTAAATAAATATAAAACCTGGAGACGTTTGGTGCTCAGTGGCATTTCTCATGCTATACATAGATCTAAAAGCCAAAGTTTGGAGAGTTCACTGCTGTTGCCTGGCAACACAGTTATTTTTCCAGATCATGGCTGTTTCATCTGATGATATACTGCATGAATGAACTACCGTGTTGTGTGTGTGTGTGTGTGTGTGTGTTTCTACACACCTGGAGCGGTTGAGGTCTATCTTGCAGGGATCCAACTCCACGTATTTCCTTTCCTCAAAGATGCGGTTGATAATGGGCTTCAGAACCTCGTGTAGATACAACATCCCGATGGCCTGAGAAACACACGGACCTTCTGAGTACAGTCACATGTTAAAAACACAAGCTTATATCTCAGAGGAAGGTGCACACACACCTTCATGAACTGCTCCATGGCTTTGGAGGCCAGTGAGTTGGACCGGAAGAGTGTGTTTGGATCTGCTGTTGGGGAGAAACAGAAAACAAGTCCATGTGTTTCTTCCTCCAGAGTCCATCAGAACAAACCCCGACCAGAAATGATCATCTGTGCATATATTTTACTACGAGTGTCATCCATAGGAAAAAGTAAGTACAGGTAACCAAGGCTGCACGATGAATCGTAATAAAACCAATTAATTAATTAAAGGCTGAGGCTGAGATTTAATTAAGTATTTTTGTTTGATGGTTTAAAGTTTGAAAAATGACTAAATTAAGACTGCCATAAAAATTAGCATTCTAAATTTACAGTTATAATGTAAAATAAAATAAAATTATATTATATTATTATGACAATATTTTTCCTAAATGCTCATTATTTTTTAAACAATGCAATATTATATAATAGTAACATTTATTTAGAAATAAACTAAATATTTATATTTTTATTTAGTAATAATACTAATACTAACAATAATAATATTATTATTTTATAGCTATATTGATATAATAACAAAACTGTGCAGCCCTAGTCCAATAGTAGTTTCTCATTTTGATTTTTATTTAGTAATTTCAATATTTTTATTTAATAATAATAATAACTATTTATAAAATAGCAATTTATTTATAAATTATCATTATTTATATTTATTAATATATAAATAATAAAAATAAAAATTATTATATCAATATTATTATTATTACTTTGTTTTAATTTTTTTTTTTTTTTACTTTTAGGTTATTTATCAGCCAATCCAGCGCGCTCTCAATTCCCTTTTAAATGAAATTCAAATTTAAATTAAGATTATGCATTCTGTTTACCGCCTCAATTCAGCTTCTGTTCAAGTTCAGGAATGTAACTAAATTGAAACTAAATTTGACACTGGTTACATCACTGTGGTTCACCTTCAGTGGTTTCGAGTCTTTATTTTTGGTTCTAGGTTTCATCTGTTATTGGAGTAAAGCTGAAGCACTAAATGATGTCCTCCGATGATATCTGTGAGGTCTGAGACAGACAGGTGTGTGATGTACCTCTGACGGCGAGATGACGGCCTCCACCAGCAGCTCAATCAGAGGCTGATAGTACACAGACGGAAGAATCCTCTCCTCGGCCAAACGCACCTTCAGACGCAGAGCACCCAGTTTACCTCTGAAACACAGAAAAACAGAGAGAGACGGTCAGTCATCATGTGTCTGTGTGCTTCATAACAGCACTTTCACTCTACTAGATATTGTGTTTTATCCTCCTCAACCTAAATCATCAGAGCCGGCCTGTGAGTGCAAAATGCATTTTTTACTTAGTGTTTTTGTCTTTTTTTCCCAGTACTATAATTTTTTTTATATTATATGTTTTCTTTTATATTTATATTAATAGTAAGTGTTAAATATTTAATATGAGTGTTTTTATGGGTAATATATTTAATATATGTATTTTAATGGATTTTATTAAAAAATCTATTTATTTATAATTTGAAATGTTTTCATTTATTAATGACACTGCAGAAATCATTTACGTACTCAATATTTTTGTCTTGCTTTCCAGTGCAAATATCTAAACATTCTTAAATCATATTTACCTGAGATTCAAAATGCTGAAACATTAAGTGAGTTCATGCATAAAACAAGAAAAAATACCTTTCAGTGTGTTGAATTAACCCTTTGAATTAAGTGTATTTTTCTGACCCTATTGACAGATATTTGTTCTTATTTTAAGCAAAAACTCACTTAATTTTGATGATTTTTTTCAGTAAACAAGGCTTAATATCTTAAGTAATTTTGCATCTCAAATGTATCTTGATTTAAGAATGTTTAGATATTGCACTGGAAAGCAAGACAAAAATATTGAGTACGTAAATGATTTCTGCAGTGTAATTAATAAATGAAAACATTTCAAATTATAAATAAATAATTTTTTTTAATAAAATCCATTAAAATCCATATATTAAATATATTACCCATAAAAACACTCATATTAAATATTTAACACTTACTATTAATATAAATATAAAAGAAAACATATAATATAAAAATATAAATATAATATAAAAAAATTATAATATAATATAATATAATACAAAAAATTATTTAAAATATAAATAATAATATTTAGTTTACCTGCATTTGATCTGTATATTAACTGGCATGCAAATGTGTTGTTAAATTATTGAAATATTAACTTAAAATTTTAGGGGGTATTTCAAGAAAATGGTTTAGCTTAAAGTCACTCGGCTGACAAAAGTTTGGGAATCCTTGCTTTAGTGAATCGGATACAGTATCAATGGGAGGACTTCATTCTCAGTGAATTCACTTCCTTAATGTGACGAGAAAGCAGCTCGTCATTAAATTAAATTACCATCACACACACGATGTGACTAATGAATGTGACTGTATAACACACACACACACACACACTTCTTGCCCACCATGTCCCAGTCCCAGACCTCCACCATCACGTTTCCACCCTCATCATCATCACCTTCATCCAAACTCAACTCAAGAGTCTCATCCCAGTGCGGGAACCGCGTCTTCTTTATGATCTGACCAAACAGCCTGATATTATGACACTTGCAGATGAACACGGTTATGAGGCATCGATTTTAAGACTGATAAAGGGATCATGCAACTTTATTTTGCTTAAATACTGAGTGTTTTTATTTTACGGTGAACTATTACAATAGTGATATTTCTTATATTGTTTAATATTTTTATTTAGAAATACAAACAACAACAATAATATTTATTTTTTTATTTTTAAGTAATACTGATATGTAATCACAAAGCCCTGCAAATAAGCACAACAAAAGATATTAAGTCATACTACAGAAAACTACAGTTCAGTTCAATTAACAACAACAGAAACATAAAAATGGTCCAAGAACTGGTTACTTAAACAGGGTTCGTACAGATACTGCAAAATAAAATTCCAGGACTTTTTTAGCACTACTTTTTTGGTTTTCAAGGACTAAAATCAGATCTCACTTATCAATCAATATTGTTATTATCTTTCAAATTCTAATA
>NW_015664692.1:127296-131835 GCF_001515625.1 Sinocyclocheilus rhinocerous
GACACTAGGGGTGTGACAATACACTTAGCTCACAAGGTGAGACAAAATACAGATATTTGGTTCACTAGAGCGAGACAATGTTTTAATACTTTTCGAAATTTTCAAATGACAAAATATTTGTCTTTTAATCACAAAAAGTACACACACTGCGTATGCAGAAGGAAGAGTTTAGCCCCTTTCACACATACAGTCTTTACGGGTAAATTACCGTTAAGAGATCATGTGTGAACAGGACCTTTTCAGAAATCCCGGTAAATTTGTTCTGGCAATCATATCGTTCTTATGGAGATGACGTGATTACTCTGAGCTGTTCTCGCTGCTGCTTTTTTAATAGCTTTTCTATGTAAATATGACGCTAGCTAGACTATCCTTTTTTCTCCCGCAGCCAAACGCTGCACGCCGGAGATCCGGCACGGTGCCGGAGAACTTTAAACCCTGAATATTGTAATATTTCACTGTAAAACAAATTGAGTATTCAAGAAAAATGTAATAATAATAACTTTACAGTACAACTGTAAAATTACAATATTAATATGATTATTATTATTATTTTTTTTTAGTCATATTGATATATAATCACAAACTCGTTGGGCCAAATTGTGCAGCCCAATAAACAAGCACAACAAAAGATATTAAGTAATAAATATTAGTATTGTAATTTTACAGTTATACTGTAAAATAAAATTATTATTATAAAATTTTTCTTAAATACTCATTTTTTATTTTTCAGTGAAATATTACAATATTTATTATATTTTATTTTGTAATAATAATCATAATAAAATAATGAAGATGATTGTTTATTGTTATGATTATTGTGATGACGATTATTATTATTATTATTTTATAGTCATATTGATATATAATGACAAAAGCAGCCCTACAAGTACAGCAAACAAGGAGCATTGAGCACATTTTTATCCGAAAAATCACAAGATTTTGGATTTTTTTCTCTCCAAATCATGGGTCTCCAATATAAGGAGAAGGAGGGAAGTAAAAACTGCACACAAACAGTTCTGGCATGTATTGTGAATGTTTTGAACATGCAAAAGCATGAGCTTCAGTGGAGGAAAAGCTTTTCATTGAATAGTGACAGATTTGGGTCTGTTCCTCATATAAAGAGATCACGTGACGTCAAAAGTTGTATGAACCACATCATGGTGCTTTAATGATGTTTTTTGTCTGTTTTGTGGCTTGAGAAACCCTGGTAACTGTATGGTGAAGACAGATGATCTCACCGATGTCTCAGCGCTGAGGTTGTTGTAGATGATTCTGGTGAACGGATCAGAGGTACCGGAAATATCACGCGGAGCCAAATCACTGTAACGACAAAAACACACAGCGCTCAACGATTCAGACAGACAGACAGAGTTGGGTAGATTACTTACAAATTGTAATCCGTAACTGATTCCAAATTACATGACAAAAATTGTAGTTAGTAACGTAATCTATTACATTATACATTTTATGTAATATAATCAGACTACTTTTGGATTACTTTTAGATTACTTTTGACCTAACTCGTTTATCACATTGATTTAAATATGATAATTTTGTACCATATTGATATAAAAAGAAAGAGAAAGAAAATCTATTCCATTCGTTGTTATTAACAACATGAAGTGCATTAAACATTAGAAGTCGACTGATGTATCGGTTTTGCCGATTAATCGGCACCGATAGTTGATTGCTGGAACTATCGGCTATCGGCAAAAATCCATGCCGATAGTTTTTCCAGGTTGCGTCCGTTGCTGGAGCAGCTGAGAAGCTCCGCTGTCATTATACAGTACGAGAGCGAGAGCGGCCTCTAGAGGTGGAAATCACTGACAGCATGTGCTGTTTGTTTTGACACGTGACACTCCGCGCTGCACAGAGCGGACACTTCAGATGTGCGGATTTAAAACAGACAAGGAAACGGTGTGTACACATTATACTGTAGTGCATGTTATCATATCATTACTAAGTAATTCATTTGTTGACTGTATGCTGCATTAGTGGAGAAAGAACAGCAGTACACGTTCCCTTTCAAGGCTGAGAGGATGCGAACTTTAGCAGCACCTCAAGCCGTTAAAACAATGTGACAAAACACACGCAAGTCTGACGCAAATGCTTAATGTCATGATTGTTAAATATCTATTTGCGTTAGTTTATATCCAGCTGGTCACTTTAATGCATTTGTTATCCAGTGAAGTTGCAGATTTAAAGCTGTGACGTGAGAAAGATACTGATATGTTGATTCAGCCACAGAAATCCTGCCGCACCACAGAGCGCCATTCACACAGTTTTACATTAAATTACATATTTGTCCCAAATCGTTGTTAATGTACATAATGACTTCACCCTAGGCTGTAAAATTGTGTATTGTGTATTTTTTCAGTGAAACGTTGGTCTTTCTGTGGCTCCATGCTTCATATAGAGAGCTATAATATAGATCACGCTTTTTCTTTCCGTTTTGCTCTGTTTTTTTAAACACCGAACTTAAAACTCATGTATGCCGCTTTTTGATCATTCTTGAAGTGAACTTTTGCCCAGCTGGTGATTAAATAAACTGTTTTAGGCTGCTGCTTGAAGTGAACACGACGCGTGTGTGATCCCTGATACCTGCGAGTTCTAGATGCAGCGCTGCGCTTTTTGCCCAGTGTGCCACTGCCATATTTTGTTATTTTGATTAGATAATCATCACGTGTTCTAGAATAGAAGCAATTAAAGTATGAGAGTATACATACAATATCCATATGTATGTCATTTCAATGCTATGGCCTTTGTGTAGATATTTAAAGATGGCCATCTTGTTAGTGTGTGTTAATTTCAACATCTACTAATACATTTTTAAATTTTGAAGTTTAATGCTGCAGTCCGTAACTTTTTTTGGTTAAAAATGATCCGAAATCAATATTTGAGCAAGTACATAACCAGCCAGTGTTCGAAACTATCGATTTCTTTAGCCCGATTCACAACGGTTAGCTTATAATAATGTTTTCTAATTTGAGTGGTACGGGGAAGTTTTCATGGGAAATTCGAGCATGACACTGCGTCATTACATCACGTCTGTAAACATAAATAAGTTGTCCCCCGTACAGAAATTGAAATCTAAACGCTAATACACACTATATTCATAGTCACGCAATGCTGATGTTGTTAAGATTAACAATTTGAGAATAAAGTATAACAATAATAATAATTTGCACGGTTTGATGTGTGAGTGATATGAAACAGCTGTGTGCAATCAGTGCTGTGTGCAATCAGTGCAATGAATGATGGGATATGTAGTCCGGGGTGCTATGCAACAGTGTGTAGTGCGAGAGTCAATGAAAATGGAAAGGGTGACCTCTGATGGCTAGCAGACGGAAGTTCATGGACCGGATTCGTGACAGATTTATTGTAATGCTTTTTTCCTCAGTTGGTCAGAACAAACGTGGCAGACTTGTTACTTACTTGTTCAGATGACAATATGTTTTTTTGAGTCATATATTCCAAGACGTAGGTTAGAATCTGTGAGTGCAAAGTACAATATCCACACCGGTGCGGTGACTGACTGCCACACATACTCAAAACATTAGATTCATCCGCGCTGGAGCCGTGCCGACTCACAACCCACGCAAGCTAGATAATTCATGATCAATATATAATTAATATTTAATATTAATATTTTTATTCATGCACAAAGTATATATATATATATATGCACTATTTGAATTTTCGTACAGTATCCATTTTAAAAAATATCAGTTGATTAATCGGTATCGGCCAGTGTGGGCCAACCTAGCGATCGGTATCGGTAAAATCCACTATTGGTCGACCTCTATTAAACATTATATTTACTTCAAACTGAAATCTTTTGGAATCTGATTACGTAATCCAGTAATCAGTTACTACCCAGCACTGCAGACAGAGAAACAGCTGATGCATAAATATATATATATATATATATATGCATTTCACAGATGCTTCAAAGCGACTTACAACAGAGGAGCAAAAACAGTTTGTCACAGAGCAAATAATATTTGCAATATACAATGGCAGGTTTATTAGAAAGCTAGATTGGTCCTCACCGGGCCTCGATGACGTGACAGTGCAGGCTGGTTCTCTGAGCGTCTCTGTGCAGCTCCAGAGCCAAATGAATCTCACCCTGAACCTCTTCATCCGGATCCACACGCGTCAGATTCAGCCAGTTATCCAAACCTGCAGGAAAGACACACATATAATAACAGGGCTGAAATTTCACATATTTGAACAGATTTGAACTACAAAAGAGACATTGGATATGTTCAGCGGTGCATGCATACTATTCATGCTATTTTTGTTTTTTGCAGTATACAGTATTTATACTCTAAAACGGAAACATATTTATAGTTTGCATTTGCCAACATGTGCATACATGTGTATACAACCCTAATGCACTGCAGATCCTGCAATGCAATGCAAACATTTCATATCAACTGCCAGTGTTATTTCAGTATCATTTAGATAATATTATTTTATTTTTTTATTTTAATACTTTTGTAAAAAAAAAAAAAAAAAAAATAGGTTTTTTTAAAA
>NW_015664692.1:131961-134846 GCF_001515625.1 Sinocyclocheilus rhinocerous
AAAAAAAAAAAAAGTAGGTTATTTTAGAATTTTACGATTTTATTTTAATTTTAGTTAAACTTTTAGTAATTTTGTTGTCTCTTTTTAATTAAAAAAAAAATGCTTATATAGTTTTTATATTTTTTATTAGTGATTTTTATTGCAGCTTTATTTATTTTAGCACATCAAGTCAAACTAAATTAAAATTAGACATATATTTTATTTCAGTTAAAGTTAATTTTATTTCAAGTAAAGATTTTTTTTTATGGTTTTAGTTTTTGTTAACTATAATAATCCTGGTGTAAATTTTAACATCTCCTTGACTCATTTATTTTATTGTATTAAAAATACAAAACATTTAATCTCATTTTAATATTCATTATTTCTGAGATGATAACTGGATGCCACATGCTGAATCAAACATGCAATGTTGTAGGTTTAATATAGCATAATACTGTTTAAACGTTTATTCAGAATACAGTAAGAGATTTATTGCATGCCAAATGCAGCGGCTCTAAAAAGGTTTTGCATTGTATCACATTTCAGAGATTTTGGAAGCACGGTCAAAAAATTTGTCAAAAAGGTAAAGTAAATGATTTGACTTGCAGTTCATTTGTCAGACTGAAAATGGAAGGTCAAGTCGTGCATAATGCATTGTGGGATACAGTATCTCATGCATACAGTATCCTTGTGCTCTGGCTGTATATTATGCCCAAAATGAGTATTTGGTGTTTGCAAACATGCATGCATAAAATTCTCATAATCATGCAGAGTAATCTGAACACGGCCAGCCATCATGATTTTAACGCAGAGCAGGTAGAGCAGGAGGACGCAGTGCAGTTACAGTAAATCATCTCTCATCGGAGAGTTTCTCAGAGCCAAACGCTTCCCATGATCCCGTGGGTGAGGGGTGAGTCAGTCCTGACAGGCTGCAGTGATTCATGCAGGGCAAGTGCATGCTGGGAGAACATGAAACCCACTGCGGGGTGGCGTGGTAGCTAACACATCACGCGTGTGCCTGTAATAACTAATAACTCCTGCCTTTCAGCTGAGGGGATTACTTGGGATGAAAATACTCGTTGCTCGTCTCCCCGGCTGATTTTAATCACTGTGCTCACTTTCATAGTAATTGTTTTATGGTTTAGTACAAAGATTGTGCCAAGTCATTTCAGTTTCTGTAGTTTTAACTCGACATATTCCATGTTTTTTGGCTTATAATCATACAGTGAGATGACTGCTCCTGTTGCCATGGTGACCAGGGTTATTATAGTTAACTAAAACTGTAACAAAAAAAATTGTTACTTGAAGTAAACATTAACTGAAATAAAATAAAATTATATATACTGTATGTATATATATATATATATATATATATATAAAATGTTTTTAAAATATTGTTATATTTTTTATTATATTATGCTATACTATATGTTATGTTATATTATGTAATATTATTTTATATTATATTATTTATATTATTATTCTTTTTAAAATTATCTATTTGTGTTTAAGTATTACTTTGTTCTGATTTTTCTTCATTGCCAGGCTTTATTGTATGTAGCCTAATGAGTTTGGGTTTTGTTAATTGGGGAAATGATCCTGCACAATATTAATTTGTGCCGAATGGGACTGTTTTCTGCACACTTGTTATTCTTTGTAGAAAATTAATAATAAAAAACGTGCAAGAAAACATAAACACAAAACAGATTTATGTCTCATAGCACCGTAAAGGTCAGCTCTGCGGTCAGAAATAACCAAAGTGATGCTCAGACTTGAATTTCTGCATTCATCTTCATCTTTAATAATCACTCGCTTACCTTTGTGTTGAGCAGCGATCACGTCTTTACTCAGGGAGATTTTACCAATCACATCATCATGACTGCGGCATGAGAAACGATATGAGATGCTTGTTAATGTTCAGAAGATTTCCATATTAAACCACCAGCATGATCATCATCAACTCTACATTTACAGACATTATGAAACACAGATAAACAGATCTATCCTTAAACGAATCAAAGACGTGGTCATCACACCATCTGCGTGTTTGTGTGAGCAAATGTTCTGCTGCGTGAATGTGAATGTCTTCATTTACAAACACCGCATGAGTTCATCACATGACGCGAGTCTCCACAACACAAACACCAGCAGAAGACTAGCGGCTAACGGGAACCAGCGCTAACAAAACATTCTTATAACCATACTCAAATTTGATATACGTTCTCAGAAAACGTTTTTACAACAACATTCTCAAAATGTCCTTATGATGTTGTTTGTACTTGATGAACGTTCTAACAACAGTTTTGTAACCTTTAAATAACATTCTAGTCATGTTCATAGAATATTAAAAATAAACATTCAAAAAATGTTACATTTTGGGTTAAAATAAAAGTAATAGAACGTTTAAGAAACATTTTAGCAATCTTTAAATAACGCTATAATCACAACAAGAAACCTAGAAATTTTAACGTTATTAGAATATTAAAAATAAATGCTCAAGTAACGTCATATTTTGGGTGAAAATGAAATTAATTAGTGGAACGTTTAAGAAACATTTTTGTAACCTTTAAATAACGTTCTAATCATGACAAGAAAACTGGACATTTTACCATTCTTAGAATACTAAAAATAAATGTTCAAATAACGTTACATTTTGGGTGCAAATAAAGTTAGTACAATGTTGCACCAAAGAAAGTTTGGTAACACTTTATTTTAAGGTGTCCTTGTTACACGTTGCATGTGGGTCAAAGACGTTAAGATGTCCGCATCAAAAGAAATTTACAAAAGTGATTTTATGTCCATCGAAAGCACATTAAATGCAAGTAAAGTGTCTACATTTAAGGTTTCAAATACGTTTTTGTCATTCAGTGTAACACTTATAGTTATGTAAAAATTCAAACAACATG
>NW_015664692.1:134924-138160 GCF_001515625.1 Sinocyclocheilus rhinocerous
GTAGTTAATTAATATTACTCAGTACTTAAATGTATAATTACACTGTAACAAGGACACCTTAAAATAAAGTGTAACCGAACGTTTTTGTAATCTTTAACTAACGTTCTAATCACACCAAGAAAAGACAATTTGATGTTCTTAGAATATTAAAAATAAACATTCAAATAATGTAATATTTTGGGTGAAAATAAAGTCAGTAGAACGTATAAGAACTTTTTCGTCTTTGACCCATGTACTTACTATTATAATAACAATAATGCAAGTAACCCTAATCCTAACCCTATAGTAAGTAGTTAATTAATATTACTCAGTACTTAAATGTATAATTACACTGTAACAAGGACACCTTAAAATAAAGTGTAACCGAACGTTTTTGTAATCTTTAACTAACGTTCTAATAATACCTAGAAAATACTCATAATCACAACAAGAAAACTGGACATTTCAACGTTTTAAAATATTAAAAATAAATGTTCAAATACCATTATATTTTGGGTGAAAACTGGAAAGTTAAGCATTCTTAGAACATTAAAAATAAACACTGAAATAACTGAAATAATGTTACATTTCGAGGTAAAAATAAAATGAGTAACACCTTGAAGAAACGTTTTTGTAACCTTTAAATAACGTTATAATTGCAACAAGAAAACGACATTTCAATGTTTTAAAATATTAAAAATAAATGTTCAAATAACATTATATTTTGGGTGAAAATAAAGTCAGTAGAACGTATAAGAAATGTTTTAACCTTTAAATAACGTCATAATCACAACAAGAAAACTGGACATTTCAACGTTTTAAAATATTGAAAATAAATGTTCAAATAACATTATATTTTGGGTGAAAACTGGAAAGTTTAGCGTTCTTAGAATATTAAAGATAAACACTGAAATAACTGAAATAATGTTACATTTCAAGGTAAAAATAAAATGAGTGACACGTTTAAGAAACGGTTTTGTAACCTTTAAATAACGTTATAATTGCAACAAGAAAACTGGACATTTTAGCGTTCTTAGACTATTAAAAATAGATGCTCAAATAACGTAATTTTTTTGGGTGAAAATAAAGTTAGTAGATACGTTTTTGTAACCTTTAAATAACGTTATAATTGCGACAAGAAAATGACATTTCAATGTTTTAAAATATTAAAAATAAATGTTCAAATAACATTATATTTTGGGTGAAAACTGGAAAGTTAAGCATTCTTAGAACATTAAAAATAAACACTGAAATAACTGAAATAATGTTACATTTCGAGGTAAAAATAAAATGAGTAACACCTTTAAGAATTCAAATAACATTATATTTTGGGTGAAAACTGGAAAGTTTAGCGTTCTTAGAATATTAAAAATAAACACTGAAATAATGTTATATTTCGAGGTAAAAATAAAATGAGTAACACGTTTAAGAAACATTTTTGTAACCTTTAAATAACGTTATAATTGTGACAAGAAAACTGGACATTTTAGCGTTCTTAGACTATTAAAAATAAATGTTCAAATAACATTATATTTTGGGTGAAAACTGGAAAGTTTAGCATTCTTAGAATATTAAAAATAAACACTGAAATAACGTTATATTTCGAGGTAAAAATAAAATGAGTAACACGTTTTGTAACCTTTAAATAACGTTATAATTGCGACAAGAAAACGGGACATTTTAGCGTTCTTAGACTATAAAAAAAAATGCTCAATAACGTTATTTTTTTGGGTGAAAATAAAGTTAGTAGATACGTTTTTGTAACCTTTAAATAACGTTCTAATCGTGACTAGAAAACAATAAAGATAGCAGAACGTTGTAATGAAACATTTATTTGAAAACAACGTTCCCACAACATTTTTAGAAGCTAAATGTGTTCCACTGCTGTTGGTTTACTCATGCATTCATCTCTTCTGGACTGAGATGCTTCACAAACGCGTTTATCATGAATCACGCTTGTTACCCAATCGTGTCTTCATCCATGACGTAAAAGGTGAGCGTATGGAAGCCCATCGGCAGATGAAGGGTGTATTCCTCGCCCCAGAACGGATTCAGGTTTCTCCAGACGGTGGCGGTTCTGGACGGGACACAGAAAAGATGTTTTACTGAACACTTTCCTGTGCTTCATGCGGCACGGAGCCAATTTGCGTACATTTAATACCTGCATTCGAGCCTGAATTAGAATCTGCCTAGATACAGAGAACAATTTAAAGGGCCATAAGTGACGAGGATGGAAAACAATCAATCAATTCACCCAATTTCTCAAAGGGAGGCCTGATCATTTCCATTTCAAAAGACACAACGCTTTTTAAATATGCACCACACCAGGTGTGCTGTTCATCTATCAACTATCACAATACAGCATCTGAAAGCAACACGACACGCAATGCACTGACTCTTTCACACACACATCATTTCTGGGGAGGGGGTTGTGATTAGTTAGTTGTTCTCCATGGTAACCAGCTGATGTTGTAAAGTGCATCATCACCGCATCAGTGTCAAACAATCAATAACCAATACAACACCACTTACTGATCAAGCCAATTAATCATCATGCATGCAATCAATAAATCAATGATTAATTAGGATGATTAATTGATCTTTCAAAACATGAACAAATGCAATAAATGACCTGCTTGTGTGTGCTTTCGTGGACATATAGCACATATAGCCATATAAATGACGACAAATCTTACGTCTACATCTATTTTTTTTATTTGGACTAACTGACTGCAAACTAACTGTAAAATAGAACTTTTTGCATCTTTAGAATTACAGAAACATAATTACAAATCAGTTTTACAATCGAGGCCATCACCAAATGTGTTGCCAGATTTAGTTCACTTCTAGAGGCAATTTTCTGCCCAAAATATAACTAAACTGATTAATGTGGCTTCAAGATACTTGTGTTAGTGACATTAGTGAGCTTTTATATTTCATTTGTTAGCACTATCACCTCACACAAACCTGCTGACATCACTAGATTTAATATAACCCCTGATTTAGCCATTTTATGCGCCTTTCAATCAGTGAGGAACACTTGTTGCTTTTTCAGATTTATAAAAAAAAAAATTACTTTATTAAAAAAAAACATTTTTACTTTATTTGAAAGTTTTGTTCGATTTGAACTATTTCACAATTACAAAAAAAATATATTTACTTTATTTAAATAAACAATTTTACTTTATTTGAAAGTTTTGTTCGATTTAAGCTATTTCACAATTACAAAAAAAATATATTTACTTTATTTAAATAAA
>NW_015664692.1:138204-138362 GCF_001515625.1 Sinocyclocheilus rhinocerous
TTTCGTTTTTATTTGGCGTACTATTTATACGCACTTTCATGAGATCGGGTTGGATTTGATCTATTTCAGAATTCAGAATTGTGTTCCCTTAAGTAAACACACACACACACACACACACACACACTCACTCACTCACTCACTCACTCACACACACACAC
>NW_015664692.1:138484-144646 GCF_001515625.1 Sinocyclocheilus rhinocerous
CACACACAGGTGAGAATGTGACACTCACCTGGCCACAACCTCATTGTCCACTTTGATGATGCAGTACGGATCACTGGTCCCAGAACTTGACAAAAACACACATCATCCTCATGTCAACAGCATAATGACGACAGAGTACTAGATCAAACACTTGAGAACATTCTCAGAACGTTCTGGCAAGTTCTCTCATACTTATGAACGGTTTTCCAGTAACTTTAATAGAACATTTGTTTGATAACATTCTCGAAATGTTAGCTCAAAAACATTATTTATACAATGCTCACAGAACTTAGTTTTTCAAATGTTACTTTCCTACTTACTAATCGTTTCAGAATGTTCACTGGACATTCAAAAGTAACGTTGTTGTAATGTTTTCACAATTATAAAACGGAATGTTCGCTTAACCAAGAAAAAAAAAAAAAACGTGTTTAAAACATAAATGAGACATTTTAGTTGGATGTTGGTCTAATGTTTTTTTAACGTTACATTTTAATGTTTTGAACGTTCAGAGAACATTCAGAAATAACATTTTCATAACTTAATAGGAATATTACCAGAACATTCTGTCATAGTTATGTACAAATGGTTTTCCAGTAACATTAATAGTACGTTTATTCAATGTTATCTGGTCTTTAATAACACTCAGTGTTGGGGGTAACACATTACAAGTAACGCAAGTTACGTAATCAGATTACTTTTTTCAAGTAGCAAGTAAAGTAATGCATTACTTTTTAATTTACAATGAAATATCTGAGTTTTCTCATGTATTGACTGCAGCTCTCCTGTCGTCATGCTGAGAGAAATCAGGAGTGAGTGCAGATGTGTGTGTGTGTGAACACAATGTTACTCATCACACTTGCACAAAAACAGATCCAGTATTCCTCAAAATGTATAAAACCGTGAAATGCAAACTCAGAATGTAATAATTAAATATATTAAATAATACAAATATCCTCTATGTATTTAATCCCATTTTATCAATGTCTTTGCTGCTGAACTTCAATGCTCCAATTAAACCATGCTAAGCAAAAATGACTTTAAATAAACATAACATTTGTGTTGAGAGGTTTGTTTGAGCGGCTCTGTCTGTACAGACATGAATTTACATTTCATCCAGCCTGAGGCTTATTCATTTCACTTTTGGCTTAAAAGGGCTTTTACATTTGCCAAAATAGAATTTTTTATATTAAAAACAATCAAGCAAGCCCAGCCCAGATTTAAAAAGTAACGCAAAGGTAACGCAACACATTACTTTCCGTAATTTGTTACTTTTTTAGGGAGTAACGCAAAATGGTAACGCATTCCTTTTAAAAGTAACTTTCCCCAACACTGATAACATTCCCATTGTTTTATAACAGAGGACATTAAAAAGTAACGTTCCCATAATGTTTGCAAAATTAACAGCATGACCAAGGAAAAAAATAAAAGATAGTAAAGAAAAAAAAAACGTTCAGAGACCATTCAGAAATAACGTTTTCAACGTTGAAGCCAAACATATTTCTGTGAGCAGGAAACATTTGTGATCAGTAGCATAACTCTCATGAGAGCCAGGCTCTTTTGCGTGAACTTACACGTCTTTTGCAGGCAGATTGCGTCCCTCGACGATGCGAAAGTAGAGAGAAGTGTTTCTGGCCATGATGAGAGGAGCTCATGTCACTGAAGATCTGCAGGACTGGATCAGAGCTGGTCAAACCCCGAGAAGCATCATGATCAAAAACCTGAAGCTCAGATCAGGAGGGCTGAAGACACTTAGATAAAAACCTAGTCTAAAAGACATGACATGAATTCAATTATAACGTCGCCTGCAAGATCCAAAAAGAAGTCAAATAAAGCATATCTTCAATGCAATAACTATATCATGATGTTCAGGTGATGATATGATCAGATCCGCTCTGGAGTTTCACACCGGCTTCATCTGCGTAAATCCATTGATCCTGCGCCCATCGATGCACTCGATCAGTTATGCATCGGTGACGTTAATGTTTTCTGTAGTCATTATGCGATCTAAATGCATTATTGTCATTGCAACAGTGCGTGAGTCGTGATGCCTCTGTCTCTGTTCTCGGGTGATGATGAGATGATGATGATGATGATGAGGCTTCAGTGATGCTGATGAGAAACTGAGTGAACAGCGACATCTGCTGGTGAGCGACGCACAGTGCAGCGTCCTGCTGCTGTAACCACAGAAACATCGACATCACAACCTTATACTACAGTATATAACATTCCCAATATACTGTATACATACACACTGCCGTTCAAAAGTTTGGGATCAGTACGATTTTTAATGTTTTTTTTTTTTGTTTTCTTTAAGAAGTCTCTTCTGCTCATCAAGGCTGCATTAATTTGATCAGAAATACAGAAAAAAAACATTAATATTGTGAAATATTATTGCAATTTAAAATAATGGTTTTCTATTTTAATGTACTCTAAAATAGAATTTATTTCTGTGATCAAAGCTGAATTTTCAGCATCATTACTGCAGTCTTCAGTGTCACATGTCTTCAGAAATCATTCTAATATGCTGATTTATTATCAATATTGGAAACAGATTTTCTGCTTAATATTTTTTTTGGAACCTGTGAGACTTTTTTTTAGGATTCTTTGATGAATAAAAAGTTCAAAATAACAGCATTTATTTAAAATAGAAATCTTTTGTAACAATATACACTACTGTTAAAAAGTTTGGGGTCAGTAATTTTTTTTCTTTCTTTCTTTTTTTTCTTTGAAAGAAATTAATGCTTTTATTCAGCAAGGATGTGTTAAATTGATAAAAAAAAAAGTAATCATAAAGACTTATATTGTTAGACAAGATTTCTATTTTAAATAAACGCTGTTCTTTTTAACTTTATTCATCAAAGAATCCTGAAAAAGGAGTTTCAGCGCGAGCGCGCCCTCTGGCCTTTGGATGGAGATTTCCTGCTGATCACAGAACCGTGCTTCACTGAAAGATACGCATGACAATTGCAGCTTCTGTCGAATCGCGATCTCGATTCCATTTCGATTTATCGTGCAGCCCTATATTATAGTATTTATTAATATTTTAAATTAGGTTATAGTTTTATATTTTCGTTTTTGTAGTTCATTTTATTTTAGCTAGTTGCCAAGGCAACATTTCTAATTTCTGTCTTAGTTCTTCATCTAATATTTTATTTTATTTTATTTCAGCTTTATTTCAATCAACAAAAACTATTTTTAATACATCCACTCATACTTATTCACTCAGATTTTAAAGGGGAATTATTTGTTTTATTATGAGCTCTTCTTGATGTACAAGCTGAATGTGGGATGGACACGTACTGCGGTGTGAGTGAAGATCAGTCTGATGCCACCAGACAACAAAAGAGACACTATTACCTGCTGTCAGAACTGCAGACGCTCGTGAAGGACCTGCCTACATCACATCATCGCATCACATGATCACATTACATAATCTCTTAACATTACATCACATCAACGCATCACATCATCACATCACATCATCACATTACATAATCACTTAACATTACATCACATCATCACATCACATCGTCACATTACATAATCTCTTAACATTACATCACATCATCGCATCACATCATCACATCACATCATCACATTACATAATCACTTAACATTACATCACATCATCGTATCACATCATCACATCGCATCACATTACATCATCACATCATCACATTATATAATCACTTAACATTACATCACATCATTGCATCACATCATCACATCACATTACATGATCACATCACATCATCACATCACATTACATGATCACATCACATCATCACATTACATAATCACTTAACATGACATCACATCATCGTATCACATCATCACATCGCATCACATTACATCATCACATCACATCACATCATCACATTACATAATCACTTAACATTACATCACATCATTGCATCACATCATCACATCACATTACATGATCACATCACATCATCACATCACATTACATGATCACATCACATCATCACATTACATACAGCACCGCATCGCATCATCACATCACATCATCACATCACATCACATCACATCATCACATTACATAATCACTTAACATTACATCACATCATCGCATCACATCATCACATCACATCATCACATTTACATTACATGATCACATCCCATCATCACATCGCATCACATCACATCACATCATCACATTACATAATCACTTAACATTTCATCACATCACATCACATTACATGATCACATCACATTACATGATCACATCACATCACCGCATCACATCACAGCACCGCATCGCATCATCACATCACATCATCACATCACATCACATCACATCATCACATTACATAATCACTTAACATTACATCACATCACATCACATCATTACATCGTCTTAAAAAGTATTAATTACACAAATTAAGGCCTTAAAAAGGTCTTAAATCAGAGCAGAACGTCTTAATTCATAAAGTCATGGCATTAAATATTAATCTAAACATCATTAAATCATGATACATTTACCTGAGATGAAAACAGAAGCATATGAAGTCTTGTTTTCAGAGAAACTGAACAAAATTAAATGAGTTTATGTTTAAAACAAGAACAAAATATCTGTCAATGGGGTATGAAATGGGAATTGAATTTCCCTTTGAATTGATGAGCCCAATGTTAGGCTATTTGTTCTTTTTTCATAAATTCACTTCGTTTTGAAAACATTTTATATCACAGAAATAGAGAAAACTACAGGCACACTGGGTTCCCGCTTGTTCTGTAAACATTTGTGAATGTTGCTGCTATTATAGCGGGGACTACCAAATTATTACATGCACTACCAAATAAATGAATATCATCCTCAGTGTTTTTGTTTTACAGTGCAAATATCTAAACATCCTTAAATCAAGATACATTTATTGGACATGCAAATTGAAGATATGAAGTCTTGTTTTCTGAGAAAATGAACAAAATTAAGTGAGTTTATGATTAAAACGAGCAAATACAGTATCTGTCAATGAGTATGAAAACTTTCAAGAAAAGTACAGAAATAGATATAATAAAATGCATTACGGCAAATAGTTGAACGGATTTTGTAGTTTTCCTTCCAAATCTTCATGTATATAATGTTTAGTGATCGTTTGGCAGTGAAAACTCTTTCTGCTCACTCTGCTGTTGTAGTTGGAGAAATAAAGGTTTGTTTCAGCTCGTTTCAGCAGCATCTGTCCTACACCACGCTCAATGATCTGGCTCAAGCGCTCATCGACGGGACGGTGTATGAAATAGTTCAAGGGCTGCTGGACATTCAACACCTGATGGAGTAAAACCTCTACAACCAGAGACAGAAACTACACTGCGAGCACAGAGGTGTGTGTGTGTGTGTGTGTGTGTATGTGTGTGAGTGTTTCAGGCCATGCTGAAAACTGTAAGATGTTGACTGTGTGTGATCTGTCTGTGTGTGTGTGTGTGTGTGTGTGTGTTTCAGCTCTCAAGCAGGATTTGGTGCGGAAACAGAAACAGGCTCTGCAGACGTGCAAGTCTCACAATCTGGCCGTTCTGAAAACCAACCAAAGAGCAAAAACTGAGGTACGATGAAGTGTTGGTTAAGGTGGCTATATGTGCTCTGTGTCCTGGATATGTCCTGGCCGGGATTTCTAAGTTGCCTAAAATATCTGGTTTTTGGCTTTGTTTTCCTGTTTTCATTAAAGTCATTACTTGTTGAAGGTAATGACTGAAAATTAGTTTGACCAATATTGTGCAGACAGGGCCTAAAATGAACACACCAAAGCACCAAATGCCAGTTGGCTGTTTTTTTTATTTTTATTTTTATTAATTCTAACAATTCCTGGGAACATGATATGGTTTAGCATGATTATCAAATTTGCAAATGCTGTTTGAGTTTGAGTGGCTGATAAACATCTTTCTAAGTTTTTAATGAGAATGCTTTTATAAATGTTGTCAACTAAAGAAAAGAATTTCAAAAGAGGTTTATTATTATTATTATAACAGCATTCATTAACATAATGATAATAATAAATATTATTATTATTATTAATATTATTGTTTTAAATAGCAACATTAATAATAATAACAACAACAATGATAATATTTTAAATAACAACATTAATAATAAAATATAAATAAAATAGATAAAATAAATATAAATAAAAATTAATAATAATAATTATT
>NW_015664692.1:144687-152145 GCF_001515625.1 Sinocyclocheilus rhinocerous
TAATAATTATTATTATTATTATCATTATATAAATTAAATGTATTATCATTAAATCTTTTCAGTTCAATAGTATTATAGTGATATTTCTTCATTGATTTATTTTGGTACATGTTAGTATTATATTTATTTGGATGATAATCTTTGTTTTCTTTAAAAAGTCTGTTTCAGACTTATCTTTAATAATCATATGAATTATGTTTGACTAATATTTTGACTTATTATAATAACAGTAATCATGCCCAATGTTATTTTATAATTTTATACTAACTATACAATATTTATTGTTATTTATTAATTATATTTTCTTTCTTTTTTTTAGTTCAAGTTTGTCATGTCGTACTGTTAATATTAATATTGCCATTTTTATTATTTTTTTATTTTATTTTTATTTTATATTTATATTTCACTTTGATTTATATTTATTTCAGTTTAGTTTTGGTAATTTTTTAGTAAATTTCAAATTTTCATCGAAAATGTGACCATTTTGTATTTATATACTAACTATACATTATTTTTTATTATTTATTAATTATATTTTCAGTTTTTTATTTTTAGTTCACGTTTATGTCATGTCATACTGTTAATATTAATATAGTTATTTTTATTTTATATTTCTATTTCACTTTGATTTATATTTATTTCAGTTTTAGTTTTAGTAATTTTTAGTAAATTTCTAATTTTCATCAAAAATGTGACAGTATTGTATTTATATACTAACTATACATTGTTTATTATTACTATTTATTAATTATATTTTCAGTTTTTTATTTTTAGTTAACATTTATGTCATATCATACTGTTAATATTAATATAGTTATTTTTATTTTCTATTTCTATTTCTATTTCAGTTTTAGTAATTTTTAGTACATTTCTAATTCTCATCTAAATTGTGACAAAATGTTTTTTTTTTTTTTTAAGTTCTAGGCATTGTATATAATCGACCAATCGTGCCACACGAGAAGGTGGGATCTACAGATCAAAACAATGCAAATACACATACAGTATATAACATGTATGAGGACTGTAGAGCACGTCAATAGAAAAACGAAGCCAAAACCTTGGCATTTTTAGGAGGTGTCTGGGAAAAAGAGGACGTTTAGTCACCCTAGTGTTAGTGTGTTTCTCTTGAGTCCATCAGCAAACACTGTCTCTCCTCCGTCACTGTTTCAGGCTCTCGATCAGCGGGTGAAAGAAGAGCAGAGGATGATGGACGAGAAGGTCGTGTCTGAGATGATGCTGAAAGAATCGGACACCAGTCAAACTTCTCAGTTTCATCATGAAATAAGTGCGGATGATCTGTTTTGACTGCTGCAGGACGCTGGACCTTCAAAAGTGTTTATACAAATCTCTTTTAGATGATGATGATGGGCTGGAAATGTCTAACGTGAGTCGTGACAATGGACAACACTGAAGACGTGCCCACCACTTTTCTTTTGACATTAAATATCGTTTTGTAATCATATGTAAAATTGGTTTGCATCTGAGCTTGTCTGCACACATACAGTGCGCTGTTATGATTTATGTTACATGTGAAGGGACCATATTTGTTCATTCTTGAATAATTATTAAAAATGACAGTCTGCATTTATCGACTTTCATTTCTTTGAACATGATTTGCATCATTAAATCACAAACACACGGCTGACTGTCAGGTTTGCTTCACTGAATGTTCAGAGAGCATGTAAATAAACCTATTGATTTTAATTAATATAGAATAATAGATTTTGCCATAAAGATTTTTCATCTATATATATATATACACACACACACACACACACTGACACACACACACACACTGACACACACACACACTAAAATAATCTTTTAAAGGGGTCATATGATGTTGCTAAAAAGAACATTATGTTGTGTATACTGACACACACACACACACTGACACACACACACACACACACTGCCGTTCACAAGTTTGGGATCAGTTAGATTTGTAATGTTTTTTTAAAGAAGTCTCTTCTGTTCATCAAGGCTGCATTTATTTGATCAGAAATACAGAAAAAACAGTAATATTGTGAAATGTTATTGCAATTTAAAAATTATGTTTTTCTATTTTAATATACTTTAAAATATAATTTATTTCTGTGGTCATCATCACAGATGATGTGGTCAAAGTCTTTTTTTTTTTTTTTAAGAAATGAATGTTTTTATTCAGCAAGGATGTTTAAAATTGATAAAAAGTGATAAAAGACTTACATTGTTAGAAAAGATTTCTATTTTAAATAAACACAATTCTTTTTTACTTTATTTATCAAATAACCCTGAAAAAGTATCACATGTTCCAAAAAAAAAGCAGCAAAACTGTTTCTAACATTGATAATAAATCAGCATATTAGAATGATTTCTGAAGATCATGTGACACTGAAGACTGGAGTAATGATGCTGAAAATACAGCTGCGCATCACAGAAATAAATTACAGTTTAACAGATATTCACATAGAAAACAGATATTTTAAATTGTAATAATATTTTACAATATTACTCTTTTTTTCTGTATTTTTGGTAAAATAAATGCAGCCTTGATGAACAGAAGAGACTTCTTTAAAACACATTAAAAATATTGCCGATCCCAAACTTTTGAACAGCAGTGTATATATGTGTGTGTGCAATTTAATTTAAATTCAATTTACATTGATATTTTTAATATTTATATACAAATAAAATACTGTATATATATATATATATAGTATTTAATTTGTATACAAGTATTTAAAAGTATTGATTTGTTAAAATATTTAATAAGTTTTTCTTATATCATCATGTGGTTAGTAAAATAAATAAATAATAAATAAAATACATTTTAAATATTTACATAAAGTTTTTTTTAATAAGACTATATTTTAAAAAAAATTATGTAAGTGATAAAAATATTTAACCATCCCCCTTTACATCTGAATCTTCACTGTGCCTTTTTATATTTATGTATTTTATATATATTCGCTCGAGCAGTTTAATTTGAACTGTTTAATGTGCATGTGATTTGTCAGTCTGCCTACTAAAATGATTAATGAAAACATGAGGCACATGCACTTTAAAAATATATATTTTTTCTGTCTGATTCAAGGAATAAGCTGCTTATATAAGGCAAAGGTTTTGAAATACCTTGGAGTACTATGGTGGTACCACAGTACAGTAAATCAGCTCTAGAGCTACATAAATGTATTTGATTTATTTGCTCTATAGTTAGTTTGTTCAGCTTTAAGCAGATGTCATGGAGCAGCCACTGGGTGGCGCTGGTGAATCTCTATCTAGCTAAAAGTGTTCATGGACATGTTCCGAGTCATGCAGCGACTAACCAGCTGGATTTTCCAGTCATGTGTAAGTAGTTCATCTGTTTTCTCAGCTCTCTTTTCCACTTAGGCAGGAGTGTGACGTGACCAAACGCAAAATGAATCTGTCATTTCTCTCTCATGCGAACCGATTCAATCGAGTCAGTTAGTTGATTCATTGATTCGTTTTCTTTTTAGAGTACAAATCATGTTTTTTTTTACTGTTAATGTGTTCATGTTTGATGTTTTCAATAAATTTTGTGCCAGATCAATCTGCTTTGATTATTACATTTTATAATGTAGTCAACAATATAGACAAACTTGTGAACAAGTGAACATATGAGTGAAAACATTTTTGTAAATATTTTTCAAAATATCCACTTTTTTTTTTTTGCTAAAATGTATTTACGTAAATATATATTTTGTACCAATTATAAATATAAATATAGTTTTTAAAAACATTTTAAAATATATTTTTCCTCCATTTTTTTCAGTCCAAGAAAATGCAATCACATATGTCACATTTGAAGAAAAACTAAACGTAAGATTTGAAATATATTTTGGTATCCGAAATTTTAAACTAAATATATTTTCAATTTAAATTTTTTTTTAATTGGGCTTAATGTTTACAAAATACATTTAGCATATATTTAAAATATATTTTAAACAGAAAAAAAATATTTTATTTTATGTGTCTTTACAAACTACAGTAGCTTCACAAAAACTAATTTTGTGATTTTTCAACAGATCTTTCTTTCCCTGTTTTCCTCTTCTTTCATGTCATTTTCTTTCAGTGTTTCCACACTGTACAATTCTGTTAGGTGATTATAGTTACCTACTTATCATTTCTGTACATATGACTATAATCTCATGATTTATGACTATAATCTTGTTTTTTTTTCTTCATTAGAATCATTGAAGAATCATTGATGGCAACAGAGCGATGACGTCTTGGACATGAAAGACAGGCTGTGTTCGGAATAGCATACTACTATACTATTCTTACTATTTCTGCACTATATATTATGCATACTGTGTTCAGTATGTGAATTCTCTATATGCATGAAATATGAGGATGACTTAATCTTCCATTTGCAGTGTGCCGAATGAACCAGAAATAATATCAACTGTACTTTTAACTTCTTTCATAACAGCCAAAGTTGAATGCATTTAACACAAAAACTGGATTCCAAATGGAAGATAGGCATATTTATTTGCTTAATTATAACTGGACAGTTAAGCATCCAATTTAATGAGATAATGCAACACACTGTAGCGTAATACTGTTCAAAACTAATTGCATAATGTGTTGCTTCACATACTATTTCAAAAGACAGTATGCAGTGTGAACTGCTCAGTATGTAGTATGCTAGTTTTGTGGCAGTAAATGTGCTCTTGTGCGCGAGCAAACTAGATTGAGCCGCTGCTGATTTCTGCTAGTTTTCTGTCATTATTGTGGGATTTTCTCATGAGCCTGTGATGGTTCTTTACTGAGAGGCTTGCGCTTTAGCAGAAATCAACACTTTCAGCAATAAGAAACCCACATAGAGCTCACAGCAACACAAACACAACAGCAACAGAAACCAACATGAAAAGAACTAGATATCACTCAGCTGTGTGTTATTGCTCAGAGGTTTCTCTTTCGTTGCTCAGGAGCTCTCAGTTCTAATTATTTGTCATACATTATAGAGTATAGAGCTAATAAAGTAGCTTGTATCATTTGTTCTTGAGAGAATGTGATGAGAAACGCTTGAGTTCATATAGATAACTAAAATTAAAACCATATAAAAAGAGTTTTGTTGCTTTAAATAAAATAAACATTAATAAAAGAAAATATTAAAAGAAAATATTTCAGCTAGTTGGCAAAACAACATTACTAATTTTCATTTAGTTCAACTTGATGCACTAAAATTAAAAACAGAAAGTTTTTTGTTACTTGAAATAAAATAAACATTAATAAAATAAAATAAAACACGTTTATTTCAGCTCGTTGTCAAAGCAACTTGATGTACTAAAATTAAAACAATAAAAAAGATTTTTGTTACTTGAAATAAAATAAAATATAAAAATAAAATATTTCAGCTAGTTAAAAACAGAACGTTTTTTTTTACTTGAAATAAAATCAAAATTAATAAAATAAAATAAAACACTTATTTTATTTCAGCTCATTGCCAAAGCAACATTTCTCATTTAGTTTAACTTGATGTACTAAAATTAAAACAATAAAAAATATTTGTGTTACTTGAAATAAAATAAATGCTAATAAAAACAAAATAAAATGTAATAAAATACTAAAATAAGATAAAATATAAAACACTTATTTAATTTCAGCTTGTAGGCAAAGCAACATTTCTTATTAATTTAACTTGATGTACTAAAATTAAAACCATAAAAAAGATTTTTGTTACTTGAAATAAAATTAACGTTAATAAAAATTACATAAATTGTAAAATAAAATATAATAAAATACTAAAATAAAATAAAATTTAAAAAATACTTTATTTCAGCTCATTAGCAACATTTCTCATTTTCTTTTAGTTTAACTTGATGTACTAAAATAACTAAAAGTGAAATAAAACACAATAAAAAAAGCATATATATATATATATATATACTGTATAAAAAAAACAATAGGCTAACTAATAAAAATGACAAAAAATACAAGACAACATAATAAAAATGACAAAAAACACAAGAAATTTTCTCTATTATAAAAATAAAATAAAATAAAAACATTGACAAATCTGAGCACATTGTTGAAAATCTCATGTGAAACACTAAACGAGACACACGTGAGATTACGGTGGGTTTTTTCTCAGGAGAAACTTCTGAGACTCATTTGTTCTCCGTTGAATCTCACATGCTGTCTAGGAGAGCCAATTGACATTTTATTTTAGTTTTTTGTTCTCTATGAGACGTGTGACCCAAATGTCCAAATGCATTTTGTGATATTCGTCAGGTCTAAAACCTCGTGTCAGAGATTGCTGGAGGTTTTGCTGAACCAAAGTCCACCTGCTGAAGAAAATCACCCAGCTGTCAGATCTTAAAAGGTTAGGAGGGGAATAAACATTTCTGCAGCTCTGACTTTTACATGCACGCTTAACAGGACCACTCCAGACCTTTTACAAAAGCAACTTTTGGGGCTGTTTGTGAACGTCATATGCTTTTATTGCAAGAAAAACAGGTTTCGGGTTGACATGTGCTTGTAGAGGAGTGAAAATGCATTTGTGAGAGCAATGTGAATCTAGTTGTTTTAAGTGTCAAATGGTTACTGAAATAAACAATAATTCTTTCTTAATTTTGTAAGTCTCTTATGCTCACCAAGGCTTTTTTTTTTTTGCATTTAGCTTGATAAATAGCATAAATATAAAATAATCTAAGAAAAATGTGAATATATACTGTATATCAGTATATTAAAAATAAAAAGTCTCTTTTGCTCACCAAAACTTTTATTTCTTATTTTTTATGTTTTATTGCATTTATTGTCAAAAAATAGCATAAATATAAAATAATATAAATATAAAACAAGTATGTGAATATATACATTATATTATATATATATATTTTTTAAAGTCTCTTATGCTCACCAAGGCCTTTATTCATCAAAAATAGCATCAATATAAAATAATATAAATATAAAAGAAATATATGAATATATAAAGTATTATCAATTAAATAATACTCTAAATAATATTATTTAATTGATAATAAATATTATATATTCAGCATATATTCACATATTTGTTTAATATTTATATTATTTATAATAAATAAATAATATAATTAAATAATATATTACATGTAATAGTGTGAATAAATTGTAAATTATATAATATTATAATATTAAACACTATTAAAATTTAAGACACGTTTGGAGTCAGCAAGATTTGTAATGTTTTTGATAGACTCTTCTGCTCATCTTTTTTGTTTAATATTTATATTATTTATAATAAATAAATAATATAATTAAATAATATATTACATGTAATAGTGTGAATAAATTGTAAATTATATAATATTATAATATTAAACACTATTAAAATTTAAGACACGTTTGGAGTCAGCAAGATTTGTAATGTTTTTGATAGACTCTTCTGCTCATTTATTTGATTAAGAATACAGAAAAAACTGTAAAAATGTGAAATATTATTATAATTTAAAATAACTGTTTTCTATG
>NW_015664692.1:152155-152564 GCF_001515625.1 Sinocyclocheilus rhinocerous
TAAAAAAAAAGTCGAAGCTAAACAGCCGAGAGAGTGTGCAGCAGGACGTGAGCTGCTGGTCCTCAGATTGATGTTCTGCAGGTGTTTCACACATTCAGGAATCCTGTCAGCAGAGCAGCAGCTTTGTTCCTCGTGTCACGTTGAGCTCCAGAAACAGATGAGATGCGCAGCAACACACGTCACGCCGCATTTCAGCCTCCAGAAACGTGTCATCAGCACATCAGTAAACACACTCTCAGTCTGTCACACGCAGAACAGGAAGCGGCAGAGCTCCTCACTTCCTGTGGCCGAAATCACAGACTGAAATGAATGCAGGGGATTTTCTGTATGATCTACGCTGACAGTGTGTGTGTGTGTGTGTGTGTGTGTGTGTCTGTGTGTGTGTGTGTGTGTGTGTGTGTGTCTGTGT
>NW_015664692.1:152678-171910 GCF_001515625.1 Sinocyclocheilus rhinocerous
GTGCATGTGTCTGTGTGTGTGTGTGTGAGAGAGAGAGAGAGTGACCTGTATTTTTGCATTTGCAGCATTGTGCCATTAGGAGGCAGAGCAGAACAACAGATGAGTTTCAACACTTAGTAAAACACACAAAGAACAGAGTATATCTGCTTTTATCTTTATTTTTATTATTTACATCTGTCAGAGTACACAGTATTGTAAATATGAATATAAAACAAATATAATGTCTATATATCTGGATAATTATCATGCAGATGATTTAATACTTTATATTTTCATGTATGTCTGTTCTTTTCCTCCTCCGTTCTCCTGTTTGATTGTTGTTGTTGTTCATCGACAGCATTATTAGTGCTTGCATCAGCGTTATGAGCAGCTGACGGCCCACCAGTGGCTTCTCTTTGCATGCATAAAATAAAGCAATAACAAAGCCGAAATGAACTCGATGAAAACAGAGTGTTACAAAAGTCAGCACATGTGTAACGGACTGCAGTCTAGTGCTGTGAAGGACAAATATTTGCCACTCAGTTATTTAAACACAATTATGATTCTGAGACACGATAAAAACTGAGAACATGAGGGAGTTTTTGCATAAAAGAAAACACGAAACGCCAGATTACAGCTGATTTAAAGGCCGTTCGGTGTGAGTCTGGTTTCTCATAGAGATATGAGTGATGAGGTCAAAGCCAGATACCCTTGTGCTGCTGAAAATCCTGTTTGTAATTTGATGTTCCTGCTCAAAAATGACTGGCTTTGTAAAAAAAATTCTCATCATGCTGTATTGCTGTGAAATATTGGATTGAATGTTTTTATCAACTTGTTCTCTTTCCGTTAGCACAGGTTTTCTATTTCTTTTTGAGTCTGATTGGTCATAAGCCTCACTGATCTGAGCTCATGCACCTCAGTTTTTGAGTGAAAAAGCATTATTTGTGGATAATTTTGGCAACGTTCACTCATAAACTGAGATCGATGAAGCCTGTGATCAATCAGAGTCAAATAGAAACACAGAACTTGTGCTAATTGAAAGAAAACAAGTTGACAAAAAGATTGAATCCAAGATTTGGTAATAAAATAGCATGCATAACAGGAAATTCATAAGCACATTTTTTTGTTGGCCGGTCATTTTTGACCAGATATAAAATACTTAAAATATAAAAACATATATTATTTCAAAAATATGCTGCCAAATGCAACATCTCTCTCTCTTTTTCTTTTTTACTTGATGCATTAAAATTAAAACCATAAAAAAAATTGTTACTTGAAAATAAATAAATAAACAAGTAAATATGCATACATACATGCATAAACAAAGAATAAAATGTAAAATAAAATATAATAAAATATTCATTCAAAAACTGAGGTACATCAGATCAGTCAAGCCAGTCAAGAAATGTATAAGCATGCTTTTTTTGTGTTTTGTAAGGTTTGACCAGATATAAAATATACAATACTTAATACTTACACAAGTGTAACAAGGTGGGGAAAAAATTATCCTTTTTTTTAATATCAGCAAGTTTATTAGCAACATTAACTAGCATTTTTGGGAAAAAGAAAATCCCCTCCGGGTCAAAATGACCAGAATATGAGGGTTAAGAATGACAATCATAAGATATATAATAATTGTGAATCCAATGATTCACTAGAGGAATTGTTATTGTGGATTATGGACTCGTATTTTAGCCGGAAGCGATGGTTTGAAGTTAAAAACGTCTTGACGGATCTTAACGATGCAGCGTTTAGCTTCACAATATGTGAACTGATGGACTGGAGTGGTGTGGATTACTTGTGGATTATTGTGATGTTTTTATCAGCTGTTTGGACTCTCATTCTGACGGCACCCATTCACTGCAGAGCATCCATTGCTGAGACACTGATGCAATGCTACATTTCTCCAAATCTGTTTTCAGCAAATGTTTATTTTTGGGTGAACTATACATAGATGTATAGAAGTTTATATCCACCATGGGATAAAAATATAAAAAGGTAATTGCTGATTTTTATCTCACAATTCAGACTTTTTTGCTTTGAATTGCAAGTTTGTGTCTTGCAATTGCCAGTTATAAACTCATAACTCTGACTGCTTTTTCCTCAGAATTCTGAGTTTACATCACACAATTAATAACTCGCAATTGCGTGAAAAAAGTCTGAATTGTGAGATAAAGAGTTGCAATTATCTTTTTAATGTTTTTATTCTGTGACGTAAACAAGCTTTCATATTTGATGTTAATTGAAAATATAAAGTGTGTTTTCTGTTATTTTTCATCCCCTTGGTGTCATTTATTAAGTGAGCAACAGAAAGTGTTGCTGGAGTTTTTCAACAGCCTAATTTTTTGAATAACAAAAATAAAATGCATTATTTGATTGAGGACTGGATGGCTTGTTGATATTAGCTCCCATAGTGGAAGTTAAATTTCTAGTAGTATTTTCTTGTAAAACGTACTTATTGTTTTAATAATTGTTTTATTTGCAACTTAAAAAAATATTTTTTACAGTGTAAGTGACAACAGTTAAAAGGGAAAGTTATTTCAGAGTTTTGAATGAAGATTTTGATTAAATATTATGAAGACAAATATTGATTTCTTTAGAATAACTGATGAATCGATCACATACCATATATATTTAATTTTTATTTAATACTGATTTTAAACTGAGAAAGTATTTTAATATGTTAAAACATTTTATCCTTCAAAATCTTTCAGCATTTCTGCAAAAAAAGTCATTTATTTTGTATTTTTATTTATTTATTTTGTTACACTTGGCCTATGGTCTACAGAGAAATATCACTTTAACTTCATGTTTTGGACGAGGTTCGACCTTGTTTATTTTGGATGATTTCTCTGCATCTGTCTCTGATGTGATTTGTTCAAATTCACAATGCAATCCAGTATAAGAAAGCAAGTTATTGTTATGAGAAATTAGAAAAAAAAAAAAAAATGCAACACAAAGACAGAAAGGAAAAGTAAATTTTTTTTGACTATTTTATCCAGACATTGCTAAACAAAAGGACGTTGTTTTCACCCCGCAGGGACAAGAAAACAAAGCATCGAATCTAACAAGGCTGTAATTGTTCTCCTTCGTTGCAATTTCGAAGCTGATTTCTGAAAGCTCGTGAAGAGCTGTTGTGTCAGACATTGTCTGTGCGAGTTTCGGCGTATCAGAACAAAACACATCATCGAGTCTGAAATCCCTGCATGAGTCTGCCAGGCTTTTATTTGCGCGGCAGCGATTGACAGGCCGTCTTCAGGACTTGGCAGCAGCGCTCGATTGTCTAGGCCGGGCGAACCGGGCGAGGAGGAGGCGGCTCGAGGCGTTTTCCCATTACACCTTTGCATTAGATGACAGGCAAAAAAGCCTGTCAGATTGCAACCCTCCCACATGGAGCAAAAAGTGCTGAATTAAAGCAGTGTTGACAGCTCGCTCTCTCTCTCTCTCTCTCTCATCCCCAAATCAATCCACTGATCTGATGCTGAGATGGGTTTGCAGCTCACTATTGAATCTAGAGGTCAGCGCCGGTCCAGTGGATAAGACCGCTGAGCAAAATCCCTTATCGTATCTGCCCAAGGACTTTGCTGTGACCTTCACAAACATTCACACAAGAGCAGATGGCTTTAAACTCCACTGTATGTCAGTGCACAGAGCCGACAAACGCTGCTGAGACTCTTTGTGCCTCCTGTTTATTTTGTTGGACAGTGAAATCCTGGTGGCTGTCAGTTATTGTTTGGCAGTTTTGTGTTGTGGAAGCATATTCAGCATGTGTTGTATTGCAGTGTAGTGCATCTGAGTTATTTTCAGGATCGATTATGCACTGTGTGTGTTTAAAATATTTAACAAGATACTGAATCAGGGTTATTATAGTTAGCTAAAACTAAAAAAACATTTTTGTTAAAATAATAATAAATCTTTTATTTCATGTAATTGCCAAAGCAACATTTCTCATTTTCATTTTGTTTAACTTGCTGTATAGTGTAAAAATGTTTTTTTATTTATTATGAATTTCATGTTTGTGTTACTTGCTGTTTCTTTGCAAAATTTTCTAGCAATTTCTAAGTGAAAATGTTTTCTACATCAAAGTTTTATATTAATTAATTATAATTAATATAAATTAATTAATTTATATTAAAATTAATTAAGTATATTATGTTTTATATTATAATAACTGGACATATAAAAAAATACATTTATAAAAAAAATACAAAAACACAACAGAATTACAAATTAAAATTAAAATAAAGAAAAATACAAAAATAAAAGAGAATTCAATATATTAAAAAACTATAATATATCAATGAAATTAACATCGTACTTAATTTAATCACTTTCATTTGATAGAATTATCTCTGTTCGTTGTATTAAATTTATTTGAAATATGTTATGCTTAATCAAATTAAATTATATATAAACAAATAATGAAAATGTAAACATAAATACATACAATCATACTTGCAAAGAAAGAAAGAAACTGAGTAATTAAAAATAATTTTCCTGATATTTTCTGGCATGTTTGCCTGGTAGTATAATGACCTTATTAGTCTGATTTTGCTTGTTTAGTTGTTTAGTTGAATATGAAATCTTATATCATCATAAGACAGCTGCAATCTCATTATAAATGCATGGATTCATGTACATTCAGAGCAACGTTGATATAAACAAATATAATGAACTAGAATCAAACAAACTGCTACATTTGACATTTTCAGTAGAACATTTGAGTGGTTTTGCTCATGCAATAATCACTGACTTGTTTGGTGAAGTGTTGAAGATGGTTGCTAGGGCGTTTCTATGCAGGCGTTCAGACTTTTTGTGTATTTGTTGCTCAGTGGTTGCCAGGGTTTTGTAGATGGTTTCTAGGTAGTCTGTACTAAAATGACAGTGGAAAACAATTTATAAATGAGGAAGAGCATTGAAAGAGAGATCAATAAAGGCACGTGCATCGGTCTGGAGTGCGAGCGGAGCAGCAGGATGCACAGGCCGCTGTGTGCTCGCGCTAGCGTGCGTTGATGCGCGTGTGGGCGCGGGTTTGAGCCGCTTTGACTGGCGGCAGCAGGTGGATCTGACGGTTTGCAGGCTTCTTTTCTTTGGCTGCTGGATTTTTTTTTTTTTGATGACAATTACAGACGTGGACTTCATCCCATTTGGAGCGGCATGTCAAAGCCGTCCACCTGTCCTCCTGCACAGAGAGCTTTACAGCGCCATACGCCGGCACTAAATGTTGGACGCCGATGCTGCGCCACACTGATGGAAACAGCAGGCATGACAGGACTATGAGAATAAAACCAATGCCTCTTCATTTTATTACATACAAATGAACACCGTCTGTCGCTCGCGCTGTGCGCTTTTGTCTTATACAGAACTTGTGTCTTTAGCTTCTTACTGAAGGAGTCATTATGGAAGAAAAAACAAGCTTTCTTGTAAATGGCTTTAGTAGACTAATTAAAACCCCATTTAAATCTGGAAATAAACAGTTTTACTAAAAAAAAAAGAATAATAAAATAAATAAATAATAATATTTAGATTTTGCCTTGTTTCTTATGACTAATCAAATAATGTAGTGTTATTTTAGTATCACTGACATACTATTATAGTTTTTATTAATATTTAAAATTTTTAAAGTTTTTATTTTTTGTTTTTAATTTTAGTTAAAGTTTTAGTAATTTTGTTGTGTTTGTCATTTTTATTAGTTCATGTTAAATGCATCAGTATAATAAAGTATTTTAATTATTTTTTATATTTTATTATTTCTGTCATCATTTTTAATTTTATTTACATTTTTAGTAATTTTGTTGTGTTTGTCATTTTTATTCGTTTATTTTAAATAAATATATATAGTTTGTATGAATGTTTTAAATTATTGTTTTCATTTTATATTTTACATTTTCCTTTTAATTTTGTTGTGTTTGTCATTTTTAGCAGTTTGTTTTAAATACATCTATGTAGTTTTTATTTTAAATTAATTTTTAATTGTTTACTTGTTTTATATTTTCTGTTTTCATTTGAGTTTTAAAGCTTTAGTAATTTAGTTGTGTTTGCCATTATTATTATTAATATTATTTAAATATATCTCTATAGTTTTTATACATTTTTAGTACATCAAGTTCAACTAAATTAAAATGAGAAATGTTGCTTTGGCAACTAGCTGAAATAAAATTAGTTTTTTTTTCCCCCATTTTTTTTTTTTAGTTAATTTTATTTCAAGTAACAAATTTTTATTGGTTTTACTTAATAAACCTAAAAGTAAGTAAATATCATTGATCATGTGACTATTTGTACAGACAATCAGATTGTTGCTTCCACTGATGCATTCAATTTAAACTGATATTCTAATGATACACTTTGTAATAATAAATAATGCAAAAAACTAAGCAGCTTCACTAATGCTCTCAGACTTTTTCAGAGCCTTGTGTTCATGGCAATTTCTCCTGGGTTTCTACCATTGACTGTAGTTTTCTAGTCACTAAATGAGTGAATGCTATCCCATGTTGCACTTCTTCTCCATAATCCTGCAGAGAAACAAGGAGGATCAATGGTGAATGTGCTACAGCTCTCAGCATGACGTGTTGCAGATCATCAATATCTAAACTAATCAATGCTCGGCTCTCTCCTTATTCTCGTGCTCACCGGAGCCAGAGCAGGGCCTTCTTGTTTGGAGATGATAAAGAGGTCAGTTTCAGAGTCAAATATTGTTACAAAAACAGCCAGGAATTCATGTGATCTGACTGAACTCACCCGCTGAGTCATTAAAACACATGTATTATTATTGGTTCAGAAGCGCTGCTGCTTTAGATGGCCAGTTGTGTTATCAAGCCACATTTACTCGCCTCGTGTTGTTCAAAGCCTCCAGTTTCTAGCCGAATGTCCAGGTTGCTTTTTCCGTCAAATGAAAGTGAATGGTGACCAAACGGCATGTTATTGGTTCTTGTGACCGATCGTGACCCTTATATTTTGAACATGCGCCAACGTGTTTCTTTTTGTGCCGCAGAAGAAATAAAATCCTCTTTTGAGTGGAAAAAATGACAAGATTTTCAGAATAGGGTAAACTAAAGTTATTTTCATGTGTCTCATCAAAATGATGTTGCTGTTCGTTCTGCAGTTGAAACAAGTTGCACACTATTGTTCAAATAAATGTTTTTTTTAAGGAATAATACTTTTATTCATCAAGGATGCATTAAATTGATCAAAAGTGACAGTAAAGACATTTATAATGTTGCAAAAGATTTCTATTTCGAATAAATGCTGTTCCTTTGAACTTCATCTGTGAATCCTGAAAAACAAAATGTATCACGGTTTTCATAAAAATATTAACTGTTTTCAACATTGATAATAATCAGAAATGTTTCTCGAGCAGCAAATCAGCATATTAGAATGATTTCTGAAGATCATGTGACACTGAAGACTGGAGTAATGATGCTGAAAATACAGCTGCGCATCACAGAAATAAATTACAGTTTAACAGATATTCACATAGAAAACAGCTGTTTTAATTCTAATAATATTTCAGTTTTTACTGTATTTTTGGTCAAATAAATGCAGTTTTGGTGAGACTTGGTGAGACACACACTCACACTCACTCACACACACACACACACACACACACACACACTCTCTCACACACACTGGCACTATACATCACAGGGATGCGCTCTTTACGGAAGGATAACCTGTCACCCGTGCTGCAGGGTAACCTGAGGGAGTTGGGCTCTGAATGTTCCCACCACGCTGTACCCAAGCAGTATAACTGTCACACAGAGGAACACGTCCTGACTCATGCGTTCCCTTACATCTTCCAGAGCAAAGGACACAGGTCTCTGAAGTGGGGACATCTAATGCCCTCGGAGGGATTGTTTTATGTAAAGAACTGAAATATTAATTTGTCCACATGAGGGGGCTTTTCACTGCAAACACCTTAGTTGTGCGCACACACACAATCTAGGTCAGCCAGTGTATTTTCTACTGTTATGTCAAAAAACACACACACACACACACACACACAAAAACATTTAAAACATCTGACAACATACTTTTGAACAGTGATGTATAAATCACAAATATATGTTAAATATACATTTATATTCGGTGTGCCTGATTCTTTTTGAAGGCTTTGTAAATGTAGTTACATCAACCCAACTACTGGTTAGGTTAGTCTTATATTACTAGGTCCCAAAACGACTATAACTAAAACAAAACCTCCAGTACTTTGGTCTTGTTTACTACTCTAAAACATTTACGTGAGAAGAAAAGTGCATCTGGTATTAAACCTTGTTTCCAGAGAAGTGTAACCTGTCATGTTTCATGCATAAACCTTAAACAACATGTCACAATCTCCCTCTAACTGTTGAACGGTGGTATAAATGCACTAGCAGTTTTAATGCATTAGGATGTAAAGCTGTCTGTGCATAAAACTTTCCATCAGTGCGTGAAACACAAAGCTAAATGCAGTATGAAAGCGAGCCGTCTCACATTACAGTATGAGAAAGCTCTCAGCTCTGGGGTTTGGCTGAATCATCTGCTGGTCGTTTATCACCTCGGCGGGACCCTCTCCTGGCCCCGATTCACATCTAAATCACCACGAGCATATGTGAGCCACTCCTCCTGACTGGCAAATTCAGCTGTGATTGAGGAGATTTGCTTTACCCCTGCTGTGTTAAGTAGTTCTCTGTGGCGATATGACACCGGACTGACCCTCAGCCAACATTAGAACGACCTTGAAGAGCTTCTCGGGACTGAGAAGATAAGGCATCAGATTCAAGTATGAAAGAGACTTTACTCCCGGCATGAAAATGCTCACAAATAAGACTCTGGACATCTGCACAAAACGGCAGATGAAAACTACAGGCTCACATTTGACAGATGCCTCTCAGTGGATATTCATTTGTTTCATTTAGTCGATTTAACTTATTGTAATGTGGTGTTTGGGTTTTGTTTCTTGTTCATTGTTTTCATGTCTTTTATTTTGTAGTTAGGCCTCAGTCATGTTCTGTCATGTGATTCCCTTGTCTGTGTGTTATGTTCTGATTGGTTGTTTTAGTCATGTGTCTTGTGCTTATTGGTTTATGGTCTCGTCATGTGGTTCCCAGTTCTGTTTGTCCATTGGATGGTTTGTGTCATGTGACCCTTCTTGTTTGGTACAAATAGCCCTCATGTTACCATTGTTCTTTGTCGTGTATTGAAGTTGTAACCCGCTGTCGGTGAGTCTAGTCTGTTCATGCCTCGTCAAGTCTTTGTCTCTAGTCTCGGTTTATGTTTGTATTTTGGATCACGTCTGTAAATAAACTGCACATGGGTTCTTCATTACACTCGCCTTCAGTGGACTGAATCATTACACTTATAAAGACTTGAAGGAACATTATGAAGTAAAATAATATGCAGATTCTTTCCTATTTTTTTTTATGTGGCTAATCAAATGCAGGGTTATTTTAGTATCACTGATATACTATTATAGTTTTTATTAATATTGTAAGTTAATTTTAAAATGTTTATATTTTCTATATTTTTTATAATTTTTTGTATTTTATTTTTAAAAAAAAATTATATTTATATATATATTTTATAAGTTTTAGTAATTTTGTTGTGTTTAGTTTTTTTAATATATCTATAATTTATTAATTTTTATTTCAGTTCTAGTTATTTTAGTACAGGATGAAGTAAATGAGAAATAAAATAAGTTTGAGATTGTTTTTCAGTTAAAGTGTATTTTCTTTCAAGTAACAAAAATTTATTGGTTTTAGTTAACTATAATATCCCTGAACAAATGAAAGGAAATTGATCTTTCGTCGATGGTCATTGATGATCAGATTTTTTTTTTCAGATCTCCACTGAATCATTACATTGAAATAAAATTGATATTTTATTTAATAATAAAAATAAAAATAAAAGTGAGTTGCATAATGATACTAAAGCTAATCTTGGGCCTAAAGAGTGTTTGCAATTGAATGCTATTGTTTAGGTGGAGTTTCATAAACTATATAATGTTGAACCTAATAATGCAACTCATTTTCAGTGGAAGAAGTGCATCTCCTGTTGTCTCTCACATCAAGATCCAGCCACGTATTTGTTTAGAGCTGTTTTGGACTGTTTAAACGGTGCTTGATTTGTGCAGATTTCTCTCCTGATTCAGACCAGACACTTTTTCACTGGAGGAAGCGTTATTATGGATTATGGACTCAATTTTAGTTAAAAACGTCTTAATGCTGGATTTGTTGCAGCTGGATTTTTCTTCTCCAGATGTTAACTGATGGACTGGAGTGCTGTGGATTACTTGTGGATTATTGTGATGTTTTTATCAGCTGTTTGGACTCTCATTCTGACGGCACCCATTCACTGCAGAGCATCCATTGCTGAGACACTGATGCAATGCTAAATTTCTACAAACCTGATGAAGAAACAAACTCATATACGTCTTGGATGGACTGAGGGGGAGCACATTTTCTGCAAATATTCATTTTTGCACAAACTGTTCCTTTAAGAGAACATGGCATTGTTATCATAGCAACATGTTAAGGTCCCTTCTGGAGTCCATGAGGAGTGGGAGGAGTGCTGTATGTAGAGTGAGCAATCACTTATGAAGTTGCATTTTAATGAGGATGCTGCCTATGTAGACAGCAGGGTTTGGAATAGAGCTCCAGTATAGCTAGTCACCCTGATCGGTCCAGCACTGTCCCTCATCCGTTGTCATGGAAACGTCCCCTGGACGGCACACGTGCTTCATCCTGATGAGGAGATGGAACGGCACCGATAAGCAGAGATCCAGACCGGGACCAGAGCACTGGAACCAATTCAATGACAGTCCCGCATCGGCAGCATGGACACAGCTGATAATGATGATGCTGTAACACTGATACAATCATTTCTGTTGGACTCCATTTAAACAATGCCATTATTACAGGCCTGAAATAAGAGCGAGTTTGTCACGCTGCACCTGGAATGAGAACAGCTGAACCCTGGAGCATAACAATCGCTGAACAGTATCATAAAGGGTAACAATTTACAATAAGGTCTCATTAGATAATGCATTAACTGACTTGAACTAACAATTTTTACAGCATTTATTGATCTTTGTTAATGTTAGTTAATAAAATACAATTGTTCATTGTTTGTTCATGTTAGTTCACAATGCATCAGGGTTATTATAGTTCACTAAACTTAAAACTAAAAATAATACCATAAAAGCATTTCTGTTACTTGAAATAAATATAAGAAACTTTTTTTCTCAGCTAGTTGCCAAGGCAACATTTCTCATTTTCATTTAGTTTAGTTTGAAGTAGTAAAATAACTCAAACTAAAACTGAAATAAATTTAAAAAAAAAACTATTTAAACCTATTTAAAAAAAAAAAAAAAAGACAAAAAGCACAACAAACTTACTAAAACTTAACTAAAATAGAAATGTAAATGGAAAATATAAAAATAAGAACTGATTCAAGATATTAATAAAAAATAAAATAGTATGCCAGTAGTACTAAAATAAAAGTGCAGTGCAGTGAATAATGTTAACAAACTTCTGATTTTAGAAATTTATTTTTTTAATTAACATTACAAAGATTATTAAATACTGTTTTATTTTTATATTTTCTGTTTTAGCTAGTTTTAGTAAGTTTGTTGTGTTTTTGTCATTTTTAGTGTATATATATATACAGTGGGTACGGAAAGTATTCAGACCCCCTTAAATTTTTCACTCTTTGTTATATTGCAGCCATTTGCTAAAATCATTTAAGTTAATTTTTTTTCCTCATTAATGTACACACAGCACCCCATATTGACAGAAAAAAAAAGAATTGTTGACATCTTTGCAGATTTATTAAAAAAGAAAAACTGAAAAATGCTCAGTATTTAGTAGAAGCACCCATTTGATCTAATACAGCCATGAGTCTTTTTGGGAAAGATGCAACAAGTTTTTCACACATGGATTTGGGGATCCTCTGCCATTCCTCCTTGCAAATCCTCTCCAGTTCTGTCAGGTTGGACGGTAAACGTTGGTGGACAGCCATTTTTAGGTCTCTCCAGAGATGCTCAATTGGGTTTAAGTCAGGGATCTGGCTGGGCCATTCAAGAACAGTAACAGAGTTGTTGTGAAGCCACTCCTTCGTTATTTTAACTGTGTGCTTAGGGTCATTGTCTTGTTGGAAGGTAAACCTTAGTTCCAGTCTGAGGTCCTGAGCACTCTGGAGAAGGTTTTCGCCCAGGATATCCCTGTACTTGGCCGCATTCATCTTTCCCTCGATTGCAACCAGTCGTCCTGTCCCTGCAGCTGAAAAACACCCCCACAGCATGATGCTGCCACCACCATGCTTCACTGTTGGGACTGTATTGGACAGGTGCCTGGTTTTCTCCACACATACCGCTTAGAATTAAGGCCAAAAAGTTCTATCTTGGTCTCATCAGACCAGAGAATCTTATTTCTCACCATCTCGGAGTCCTTCAGGTGTTTTTTAGCAAACTCCATGCGGGCTTTCATGTGTCTTGAACTGAGGAGAGGCTTCCGTCGGGCCACTCTGCCATAAAGCCCCGACTGGTGGAGGGCTGCAGTGATGGTTGACTTTCTACAACTTTCTCCCATCTCCCGACTGCATCTCTGGAGCTCAGCCACAGTGATCTTTGGGTTCTTCTTTACCTCTCTCACCAAGGCTCTTCTCCCCCGATAGCTCAGTTTGGCCGGACGGCCAGCTCTAGGAAGGGTTCTGGTCATCCCAAACGTCTTCCATTTAAGGATTATGGAGGCCACCGTGCTCTTAGGAACCTTAAGTGCAGCAGAAATTTTTTTGTAACCTTGGCCAGATCTGTGCCTTGCCACAATTCTGTCTCTGAGCTCTTCAGGCAGTTCCTTTGACCTCATGATTCTCATTTGCTCTGACATGCACTGTGAGCTGTAAGGTCTTATATAGACAGGTGTGTGGCTTTCCTAATCAAGTCCAATCAGTATAATCAAACACAGCTGGACTCAAACGAAGGTGTAGAACCATCTCAAGGATGATCAGAACAAATGGACAGCACCTGAGTTAAATATATGAGAGTCACAGCAAAGGGTCTGAATACTTAAGACCATGTGATATTTCAGTTTTTCTTTTTTAATAAATCTGCAAAAATGTCAACAATTCTGTGTTTTTCTGTCAATATGGGGTGCTGTGTGTACATTAATGAGGAAAAAAAAATAACTTAAATGATTTTAGCAAATGGCTGCAATATAACAAAGAGTGAAAAATTTAAGGGGGTCTGAATACTTTCCGTACCCACTGTATATATATATTATGTACTATGTCTATATAGTTTTACTATGTCTATACAATTTAATTAATTTTATTTCAATTTTAGATATTTTAATACACCAAGTTAAACTAAATTAAAATGAGAAATATTGCCTTGGCAACAAAATTAAATAAAAAAAAAAAATACAGATTTAAGGGTTTGCTAATGTTTTATTTTAATTCACTTTATGTTAATTTTATTTCAAGTAACGAAAATGTTTTATATGTATGTATGTGTTATGTATGTGTTATATACACACACACACACACACACACACAATGCAATAAATCCAGTGAGCGCATTTACTGCATGCAAACTCAGTCTTTATTTGTTCGGAATAGGACTGGTTTAACAGTGGATCTCACCTCCTGGGTTATATTTTTATTTACCTTGTGTAGTTTTTGAGAATATTAGGGCATCAGACAATCTGTTCATGTTGCATCCTTCAAATTTTTTTTCAACCAAGAGCTTCATGAATTTGTGTTTCGTGACTTGAAATCGACAACAAACGTGTTTTCTCCTTGCTTTGTAAATTTAGTAAGTGTGTTTATTGGTAAAACTTTGCAATAAGGTTCCATTTGTTAACAAAAGTTAACATAAACTAACAATAATTTAATTTTAATCTTAGGTGATGTTGATTTCAACCATGGTTATTATAGTTAACTAAAACTAAAACTGAAACTAAAATAAAAAACATAAAAAACATTTTTGTTACTTGAAATAAAATAGACATTAACTGAAATGAAAACAAACAAACAATAAATAAATAAATTCAGCTAGTTGCCAAGGCAACATTTTAATTTAGTTTAACTTGATGTATACAAATAAAAACATAAAAAATTATAAAAATGATATAGACATATAAAACAAATAAAAACTACTAAAATCGACAAAATTGCTAAAATTAAAAATGAACACAGAAAATATGAAAATCAAAACTGTTTCAAAATATTAATTACAACTATAATAGTATCTCAATGGTACTAAAATAACTGATTTCAGTGTTTACTAATACATTATTAAAATCAAAAGTTGAATCTGTTAATGTTATTTAATGGATCTTCTCTAACATGAACTTTATCATTAACTAACATTAACAATGATAAATAAATATTGAAACAAATGTATTTCTCATTGCTAGTTAATGTTCGTTAATGCATTCACTAATGGAACCTTATGGTAAAGTGTCACCTGTTTACTTTACTTGCTAACTACTACTTTGTATGATTCTATACAGTAGTTTGTTGCATGTTATTATTTGTATTTGACTGCTGTCAGATCAGACCACTTGCTGATCTAATACTGGCATTTATTTATTGAGCAGATGTTTTTCACTGATTCAGCACGATATCATCAGTCCATCACTGTTATGTAACGATCATTGTGCCAAAGTCGTTTATTTTAGTCCATAAATATTCAGTGATGTAAACAGGGAGGTTCAGAAGGCAATCAGCACTAATGACTCGGTTACTGCAGTGCTTTACCCTGATCTCAAAGCCACAATTAAACTAATTACAGGGCAGAAAGCAGCCTTAAGTCTATTTATAGGCGATTATTGAATTATTCATTAGAAACCTCCAAAGTGCCTAGGAGTCCGATTCAAGGAGTTTATTTAGTTTAACTTGATGAACTAAAACAACCAAAAAAAAAAAATTAATAAGAACTATAAAGACATATTTTTTTTAAATGTCATTATAATGACAAAACATAACAAAATTAATCAAACTTTAACTAAACTTAAAATGAAAATAGCAAATGTAAAATAAAATAAAAACTATAATTAATTATAATTAATTATATAATTATAATTATATTATAAACATATAAATAATATAACATTACAATAATATATTTACGTTTTAATTTGAGATATTTTACTAAATCAAGTTCAACTAAATTAGTATAATAATATACTTTTAATGAGTTTTTATTTTTTATATTTTCAGTTTTTCATTTTTTTCCCGTCAACATTTCTTATTTTTATTTAGTTTAATTTGATGTACAAAAATAAATAAAAATGAATAAAAACTATATAGATATTTAAAATAAAACCAACAATGACAAAAACTAAACTGAAATTAAAATGGAAATAAAAAATATAACAATAAAAACGGATTCAAAATATTAATAATAACTATAATATTATCTCAATGTCTCAATCAACATTATGACATTTAATTTTCACACACACACACACACACACACGCGCGCGCGCAAATATATACAACGTATATATATGAATAAATGTAATAAATATATGTATTGATATAAAATATTATTCAACACAAAACATTTAATTTGAACACACACACACACACAACGTATTTTATATTTTTATGAATAAATTTAATATTTTATATAAAATATAAAATTTGTATAAAATATTTGTAAAGAATTTATTGCAAATGCTTTATTAAATTTATTGAAAAATTTTAAACGGTTTATTTTTGGAGAAAATAAAAATACGGAAATATGTATCAATGTGGTACATTTAATGGTACGTTTAAAACAAGTTAGGTAAAAAGAAGTCAGAATACATTACCTTAAAATGAGTAACCTAGATTACATTACTAACAATTTTCCTCATGTAAACTGTAATTACATGTAACAGACTACAATTAGTAAGTAATCTAGCCAGCAGTCTTGAGTTACTTATTTTTCTCTTTTGGGTTCTGAGACTCGTGTCGTCTGGAAATAAGATCGTCTGTAATTTCTCTCAATGTAAAACACTCTCTCAGTCTGAGTAAATTCAATTTCCAATTTGATAAATGTGGGAATGTCGTGCAGCTTTTGGTGGAAATATGAATTCACTGCAGCTGCTGGGAGAAAATATTGTGTAAGTGCAGCTGGCAGGATTGTGATCATAATTTCGGTGTGTTGAAACAAATCAATGTATGTTATTATATTTAGGGGTTTGTATGAGAGTATAAAATGATCCTCACATAAACTATCCTACATGTTTTTAAATGATTGATTTTATGATTTATATAGGAAGAAAATTAATGTGTATCATACAGTAGCTGTGTTGGAGAATGCATTTTAATGGGTTTATTTAAAGTTTATTTAAAATAAAAAGTTAAGATTAATCATGTTCTGTAATTGTTAATAATTAATAAACAAGAACAGTCAGGAATGACGAAAACTGTAAGGAATACTGAATTCAAAATATAATGTAGCTTTAATTTGCCATTTGACTCTGTGAAATCTCTAAAGAAATGGTATTGTCCATCCCCCAAAAGAGAAGAACAACTTTATAAAAGATTAAAAGATGAATATTCAATGATTTACAAGATGAATATGTGCATTTTTATTGATTGGGCTTATTTTAATTTAGAGACCTGAATTTTTGTGCTTTTATGAATTAATTTATCACACAAAGGACCATTTAAAAAAGTTTGAGGTCAGTCAGTTTTTTTTTTTCAAATAAATGCTGTTCTTTTGAACTTTATATTCATCTGTGAATAAAATGCATCACAGTTTCCACAAAAAATATTGTGCAGCATAATGGTTTTCAACATTGATAATAATCAGAAATGTTTCTTGAGCAGCAAATCAGCATATTAGAATGATATCTGAAGATCATGTGACACTGAAGACTGGAGTAATGATGCTGAAAATACAGCTGCGCATCACATAAATAAATTACATTTTACTATATTCATATAGAAAACAGATATTTTAAATTGTAATAATATTTCACAAAATAAATGCAGCCTTGGTGAGCAGAAGAGACCATCAAAAACAATGTTCATTCATATGAATTTGAACCTAAAATCTTGATTTTACTAAAGAAAAGTTCATATGTGTATGTAAACTACACAAATAGCACTGAAAAAAGTCAAGGCGTAGATGCTTCAAACATGCAGTTTACTTGACTTTATCATTAAGTGCTTTATGAATATTCAGTAATTGAGATCCTGAAGTTTATCTGAACACTTACTTTGAACTATGACTTAATATCTTAATATCTCCCACATTGCCAAGTTGAAACGACACATAATTAGATTCGTAATGAAAGTGAAAATGCCACTGGTTAATTAAGCACAAAGGGATGTGAGAAAGGTAACATGTATTCATAAACAAACCCAGCCGTGATAAACCCGACGACTCCCTCAAGCTTCACTGTTGATTAATCTGCTGAAAAATGACTTCAAGATGCAGATCTCAGAAAGGCTTGTCTTCATGTTACACATGGATATGATATGAACATTAAAAATTCATGTCCAATCCCATTTGGGCTGTACAGTATGTAAAGGACAATATATTGATTATTTTGGCATTTAAAACATCTTAATGTGCATTTAATAACACAAATAGGGATTGTTTTACAGATCACATTGTAATCTTTAACTCTATAAATGTCTTTGTCACTTTTGACTAATTTAATGCATGCTGGCTGAATAAAATATGAATTCCTTGCAAAATTCTGGACAATTTAGCAACTCTCTAGCAGCCACTCTGAACACCTTAGAAACACCCTAGCAACCATACCAAACACCTTAGCAACTCCCTAGCAACCATTCTGGACAATTTAGCAACTCTCTAGCAGCCACTCTGAACACCTTAGAAACACCCTAGCAACCATACCAAACACCTTAGCAACTCCCTAGCAACCATTCTGGACAATTTAGCAACTCTCTAGCAGCCACTCTGAACACCTTAGAAACACCCTAGCAACCATGCCAAACACCTTAGCAACTTCCTAGCACCCACTTTAAACAGCAACTCTATAGCAACCACTCTGAACACCTTAGTAACTCCCTAGCAACCATGCCAAACACCTTAGCAACTCCTTAGAAGCCGCTTTGAATGCCTTAAGATCTTCCTAGCGATCACTCCAAACACCTTAGCAACTCCCTAGCACCCATTCTAAACAGCAACTCTATAGCAACCACTCTGAACACCTTAGAAACACCCTAGCAACCATGCCAAACACCTAAGAAACTCCATAGGAGCCGCTCTGAACACCTTAGGATCTTCCTAGTGACCATTCAGAACATCTTAGGATCTTCCTAGTGACCATTCTGAACACCTTAGGATCTTCCTAGTGACCATTCAGAACATCTTAGGATCTTCCTAGTGACCATTCTGAACACCTTAGGATCTTCCTAGTGACCATTCAGAACATCTTAGGATCTTCCTAGTGACCATTCTGAACACCTTAGGATCTTCCTAGTGACCATTCAGAATATCTTAGGATCTTCCTAGTGACCATTCTGAACACCTTAGGATCTTCCTAGTGACCATTCAGAATATCTTAGGATCTTCCTAGTGACCATTCTGAACACCTTAGGATCTTCCTAGTGACCATTCAGAATATCTTAGGATCTTCCTAGTGACCATTCTGAACACCTTAGGATCTTCCTAGTGACCATTCTGAACACCTTAGGATCTTCCTAGTGACCATTCAGAACACCTTAGCAACTCCCTAGCAACCATGCCAAACACCTTAGCAACTCCTTAGAAGCCGCTTTGAATGCCTTAAGATCTTCCTAGCGATCACTCCAAACACCTTAGCAACTCCCTAGCACCCATTCTAAACAGCAACTCTATAGCAACCACTCTGAACACCTTAGAAACACCCTAGCAACCATGCCAAACACCTAAGAAACTCCATAGGAGCCGCTCTGAACACCTTAGGATCTTCCTAGTGACCATTCAGAACATCTTAGGATCTTCCTAGTGACCATTCTGAACACCTTAGGATCTTCCTAGTGACCATTCTGAACACCTTAGGATCTTCCTAGTGACCATTCTGAACACCTTAGGATCTTCCTAGTGACCATTCAGAACACCTTAGCAACTCCCTAGCAACCATGCCAAACACCTTAGCAACTCCTTAGAAGCCGCTTTGAATGCCTTAAGATCTTCCTAGCGATCACTCCAAACACCTTAGCAACTCCCTAGCACCCATTCTAAACAGCAACTCTATAGCAACCACTCTGAACACCTTAGAAACACCCTAGCAACCATGCCAAACACCTTAGCAACTCCCTAGCAACCA
>NW_015664692.1:173079-176694 GCF_001515625.1 Sinocyclocheilus rhinocerous
TTTCAACATTGATAATAATCAGAAATGTTTCTTGAGCAGCAAATCAGCATATTAGAATGATATCTGAAGATCATGTGACACTGAAGACTGGAGTAATGATGCTGAAAATACAGCTGCGCATCACATAAATAAATTACATTTTACTATATTCATATAGAAAACAGATATTTTAAATTGTAATAATATTTCACAAAATAAATGCAGCCTTGGTGAGCAGAAGAGACCATCAAAAACAATGTTCATTCATATGAATTTGAACCTAAAATCTTGATTTTACTAAAGAAAAGTTCATATGTGTATGTAAACTACACAAATAGCACTGAAAAAAGTCAAGGCGTAGATGCTTCAAACATGCAGTTTACTTGACTTTATCATTAAGTGCTTTATGAATATTCAGTAATTGAGATCCTGAAGTTTATCTGAACACTTACTTTGAACTATGACTTAATATCTTAATATCTCCCACATTGCCAAGTTGAAACGACACATAATTAGATTCGTAATGAAAGTGAAAATGCCACTGGTTAATTAAGCACAAAGGGATGTGAGAAAGGTAACATGTATTCATAAACAAACCCAGCCGTGATAAACCCGACGACTCCCTCAAGCTTCACTGTTGATTAATCTGCTGAAAAATGACTTCAAGATGCAGATCTCAGAAAGGCTTGTCTTCATGTTACACATGGATATGATATGAACATTAAAAATTCATGTCCAATCCCATTTGGGCTGTACAGTATGTAAAGGACAATATATTGATTATTTTGGCATTTAAAGCATCTTAATGTGCATTTAATAACACAAATAGGGATTGTTTTACAGATCACATTGTAATCTTTAACTCTATAAATGTCTTTGTCACTTTTGACTAATTTAATGCATGCTGGCTGAATAAAATATGAATTCCTTGCAAAATTCTGGACAATTTAGCAACTCTCTAGCAGCCACTCTGAACACCTTAGAAACTCCCTAGCAACCATGCCAAACACCTTAGCAACTCCTTAGAAGCCGCTTTGAATGCCTTAAGATCTTCCTAGCGATCACTCCAAACACCTTAGCAACTCCCTAGCACCCATTCTAAACAGCAACTCTATAGCAACCACTCTGAACACCTTAGAAACACCCTAGCAACCATGCCAAACACCTAAGAAACTCCATAGGAGCCGCTCTGAACACCTTAGGATCTTCCTAGTGACCATTCAGAATATCTTAGGATCTTCCTAGTGACCATTCTGAACACCTTAGGATCTTCCTAGTGACCATTCAGAACATCTTAGGATCTTCCTAGTGACCATTCTGAACACCTTAGGATCTTCCTAGTGACCATTCAGAACACCTTAGCAACTCCCTAGCAACCATTCTGGACAATTTAGCAACTCTCTAGCAGCCACTCTGAACACCTTAGAAACACCCTAGCAACCATACCAAACACCTTAGCAACTCCCTAGCAACCATTCTGGACAATTTAGCAACTCTCTAGCAGCCACTCTGAACACCTTAGAAACACCCTAGCAACCATACCAAACACCTTAGCAACTCCCTAGCAACCATTCTGGACAATTTAGCAACTCTCTAGCAGCCACTCTGAACACCTTAGAAACACCCTAGCAACCATACCAAACACCTTAGCAACTCCCTAGCAACCATTCTGGACAATTTAGCAACTCTCTAGCAGCCACTCTGAACACCTTAGAAACACCCTAGCAACCATGCCAAACACCTTAGCAACTTCCTAGCACCCACTTTAAACAGCAACTCTATAGCAACCACTCTGAACACCTTAGTAACTCCCTAGCAACCATGCCAAACACCTTAGCAACTCCTTAGAAGCCGCTTTGAATGCCTTAAGATCTTCCTAGCGATCACTCCAAACACCTTAGCAACTCCCTAGCACCCATTCTAAACAGCAACTCTATAGCAACCACTCTGAACACCTTAGGAACTCCCTAGCAACCATGCCAAACACCTTAGCAACTCCTTAGAAGCCGCTTTGAATGCCTTAAGATCTTCCTAGCGATCACTCCAAACACCTTAGCAACTCCCTAGCACCCATTCTAAACAGCAACTCTATAGCAACCACTCTGAACACCTTAGGAACTCCCTAGCAACCATGCCAAACACCTTAGCAACTCCTTAGAAGCCGCTTTGAATGCCTTAAGATCTTCCTAGCGATCACTCCAAACACCTTAGCAACTCCCTAGCACCCATTCTAAACAGCAACTCTATAGCAACCACTCTGAACACCTTAGGAACTCCCTAGCAACCATGCCAAACACCTTAGCAACTCCTTAGAAGCCGCTTTGAATGCCTTAAGATCTTCCTAGCGATCACTCCAAACACCTTAGCAACTCCCTAGCACCCATTCTAAACAGCAACTCTATAGCAACCACTCTGAACACCTTAGAAACACCCTAGCAACCATGCCAAACACCTAAGAAACTCCATAGGAGCCGCTCTGAACACCTTAGGATCTTCCTAGTGACCATTCAGAACATCTTAGGATCTTCCCAGAAGCCGCTCTGAACACCTTAGGATCTTCCTAGTGACCATTCAGAACACCTTAGCAACTCCCTAGCACCCACTTTAAACACCTTAGTAACTCCCTTGCAACTACTCCGAAAACTGAGCAAATGAACACCTGAGCAACTCCCTACCAACAACTCCAAACACCATAGCAACTCCTTAGCAGCCACTCCGAACATTTTAGCAACTCCCCAGCAATGTATCTGTAAACAAACGCGGCCATGATAAATGTGACAACTCCCTCAAGCTTCACTGTTGATTGATCTGCTGGAAAATGAATTCAAGATGCAGATCTCAGAAAGGTCGACCTTTACGTTACACACAGATATGAACATGATATTCGCACCGCAGTCCAATCCAATTTGGGCTGAAAGTAAAAGCCTACATATTGATTATTTTGGCATTTTAAATATCTTATATGTGCATTTAATAACACAAATGGGGTTTGTTTTACAGATCACATTGTAATCTTTAACTTTTCAACATCTGGAAGAGGAAGAATGTCTCAATGCTCTGTTTATGGGAAGTCTGGATGTGTTTATGCTGGGTGTGTTTGCTATTATCTTTACGCTTGGTTAAAGTCTGCAGGGCGTCATGGGTGGGTCATTCTCAGGGTCAAAGGTCAGCGGCAGACAAACTTGTCACAGTGGCAGAGAGAGGGTGAACATGAGGTCTTCTCCTGTGGATGATTCTTCTGAGCCGGGTGCCGACAGACTGCTGGTCCTCGGGGGGTTTTGCGTGGATGTGTCTGGCAGATGTTGTGCTCTTCTGGAGCCGTTGGGTTCTTCCTCTCTCCCGGATCGTCTGCCGTGACCCGTGACACACCTCCTGGACCACCATCACGCGGCCTATGAAGACAGGCTTGCATTATGGATGAGGTATGTAATAGTTTAATGGAATAGCTCACACAAAAAGGAAGATTTGCTGTTAATTTACTCACCTTCAGGCCATCCAAGATGTAGATGTCTCTTTTTCTTCAGTAGAACAGTAACGAAGATTTTTAGCTGAAAGCGTGGTCCTTGGTGATTCATAAAATGTCAGTTTACTTTGAGAGTCAGAAAATACATATCAGGCAACACTAAATTGATACCC
>NW_015664692.1:176790-197122 GCF_001515625.1 Sinocyclocheilus rhinocerous
GTTCGCGGCTCGAGCAGCACAGATCTACAAGTTACTCAATCAAAACTCACTTTCGGATGTCTGACAGTCACTCCAGTCACTCCGGAGCCAAAATACTGTCATATCTGATCCTGTGATGAATGAATCATTTAGCGCTCCAGTTCCTCCAGTTCCTGCTCCAGTTCCTCCAACAGTCACTGAACTGAGGAAATGGTTCGACTCGGACTGGAGAACGATGAGCTGCTGATATGCGCATGTGTGAACCGAGCACTTGAATGAAGGGGCAAAATCCATGTTTCACATCATTATTGGCTGCTTTAATAATGTAATTGTGTAAAAGTTACGCCATTGTGTGTTTATGTAAACAAACTAGTGAATTGAACCAGTTCACTGAAACGGACTGTCCGAAAGAACCAGTTCGGCCAGTTCGGAAATCAGATTTCCCTGCTTGTCTGAGGTTCTGGATTTCAGGTAATAATGTAGTAAATAATGTAAATAATGTTGCACAGACCGATCGTTTCGCTTCATAAGACCGCAATATATCATCAGGAGGCACAGGTTAATTTTCTGTTGCCTATATACGTATACTTTTTTTGTTCTCAAAAAATGGGCAGCCATTGACTTGCATTTAATGAATCACAAAGGACCACGGTTTTAGTTAAAAATCGTCTTTACTGTTCTACTCACGAAAGAAAGGCACCTACATCTTGGATGGCCTGCAAAAGTTCACTTTTGGGTGAACTGTCCCTTTAAGCTTCAGAAAGGCAAAATTTAACAAAACATTTTGTAATTCTTTCTCTTAACTTTCTCTTGCTGTTCGGCTGTTTTTAAGGAAAGATATCCCTGAACAATGTGTCTGAACGCAAAGAGAAAATGAGGTTGGGAATGACTCTCACCTCCAACCCGAAAGACAACAGCTTTGTGGTAATTTGCTTAAGATCATAATTTTCCATCAAAAATCAAAATAGGTTCTGAAAATGGTTTTATGCTGACTGTGTTTTAGGCGTGTGGGCCGCTGTGGTCGTACGAGTGTGGAAGTTCCTACTACAGCACAGGCATCTGTTCAAGAGTCAACAGCAGCTTCAACTTCACCCACAGCATCGCTCCAGCCTTTCAAAGTAAAGCCAAACTCTTCATTGATGAAGATTCTTCTCATTAAGTATTGAAGATCACATGCATATTGACAGCAGCAGTTTCTCCACAGGATGCGAGACCTACATGGACATAGTGATTGTGTTAGATGGATCCAACTCCATCTACCCCTGGTACGAGGTTCAAGATTTCCTGATAAATGTGCTGCAGAAGTTTTACATCGGTCCAGGACAGATCCAGGTGCGTCTGAATTACGACCTGGAAAATCAGTTTTGGACTGTTCTGACTTTGATTTATGAAACGCTAGGCTTGTACAATTACAGCACTTACCACTGTACTCCTGAGGATCAGGAACTCGTCAAAACAGTGCAAACTAATGTGATCATTCAAGACAATATACAAAAGTATTAACAGAATATCAATTAACAACATTTAAAACCACTCAGAACACCCTAGCAACTGCATAGCAACAAAAACTACCCAGAACATCCAAGCAATCTCATAACAACCTAAAAACTCCTCAGAACACCCTAGCAACCACATAACAAAACTTACACAGAACATCCTAGCAACCACATAGCAACATACGGAAAACCACTCAAAACACCTTAAACAACATAGCAAGATTTAAAACCACTCAGAATACCCTAGCAACCACATAACAAAACTTACACAGAACATCCTAGCAACCACATAGCAACATACGGAAAACCACTCAAAACACCTTAGAAACAACATAGCAAGATTTAAAACCACTCAGAATACTCTAGAAACCTCATAGCAACAAAAACATCCTAGCAACTGCATAACAACCTAAAAACTCCTCAGCACAACCTAGCAACCACATAGCAGTTCGCGGCTCGAGCAGCACAGATCTACAAGTTACTCAATCAAAACTCACTTTCGGATGTCTGACAGTCACTCCGACTCCAAATGAGCCAAAATACTGTCATATCTGATCCTGTGATGAATGAATCATTTAGCGCTCCAGTTCCTCCAACAGTCACTGAACTGAGGAAACGGTTCGACTCGGACTGGAGAACGATGAGCTGCTGATATGCGCATGTGTGAACCGAGCACTTGAATGAAGGGGCAAAATCCATGTTTCACATCATTATTGGCTGCTTTAATAATGTAATTGTGTAAAAGTTACGCCATTGTGTGTTTATGTAAACAAACTAGTGAATTGAACCAGTTCACTGAAACGGACTGTCCGAAAGAACCAGTTCGGAATCGAACTGAATCAGATTTCCCTGCTTGTCTGAGGTTCTGGATTTCAGGTAATAATGTAGTAAATAATGTTCAGTTTCTTGCACAGACCGATCGTTTCGCTTCATAAGACCTCGATATATCGTCAGGAGCCACGGGTATTCATTTTGTGTTGTCTGATATGCATTTTTTTTTCTCAAAAATGGGCAGCTACTGACTTGTATTTTATGAATCACCAAGGACCACAGTTTCAGCTAAAAATCTTCTTTACTGTTCTACTGAAGAAAAAAGTCACCTACATCTGGATGACCTGAGGGTGAGTACATTAACAGCAAATTTTCATTTTTGGGTGGACTATCCCTTTAATACAGCTTTAGGAACTCCATGCATTGTCATTTGAATATGAAGGCAAGTGAAAATGTATCTGCAGACTCTCTTTGTCTCTCCCATGACAGTTTTGCTCAGTTTTTGTTGGAAAAGAGTTTTAGTTTTATAAGAATTGATGAGTGTGTGCAGCAATTACATTTCTGCACTGTTGATCTATGATCACTTGATAAAACCGTCACATGGAGTTCTGTTCAATAAGAGAGATACTGAAAAACACAAGTGAATCATTTAGAGGATACCTGTCACCGAAATTGATGAGATGCTGAAAATCATTATGTTCACCTGCCAAAGTATACTGTTATATTTCTGTTATATGACTATTTATCTGCTGTTTGAAAGTCTGGGGTCGGTTTATTTTTGAATGTTCTTGAAGTCTCTTCTGCTCACCAAGGCTGTGTTTATTTGTTAAAAAATACAGTAAAATCAGTAAAATTGTGAAATATTATTACAATTTCAAATAGTTGTTTTCAATATGAATATCTGTTAAACTGTAATTTATTCCTGTGATCAAAACTGAATTTTCAGCATAATTACTCCAGTCTTCTAATATGCTGATTTGCTGCTCAAGAACCATTTCTGATTATTAGCACTGTTGAAAACATTTGGGCTTTGTCAAGCCACGTTTCAGAGTTGACAGACTTTCCTTTTCTCGTTTTCCATACTGATCCACCTCAAGTGATTGTATGTCACATTTGCAGTGAAACTCAGTCTTTTTCAGTGATATGAAGCAATTGTGCAAAGTTTTTGGACGTGATTGTTCCAAGTGGCACTTTGTCAGTCATTTCACAGATTAGTAAAACCCAGATCATCTTAATCTGCCAGCTAATACACGTTCCTGCTCTGACACTGATGCAATGCATATGTATGATGAGCTACAGCAGATCATGAAACTTCAATGTACATTAGCAATGAAAGCAGGAAGGTTGGATTAAACAGCTTTTAAATATGCATATTTCTCTCATCATTAGAGCAGCCTGATGTTGGTGTTTGCTTATGAGGGATTAGATCTGAGTCTGATCATTATGTGGAGCTCAATAATCTATATGCAGTGAGAATACTGAGATGTATTAAACCCGTCCGATACATGCATGTCGTTATAGAAGCAGAAACGGATGAACCCGCGAGGACGTGCAATAAGTCACCAGCTTACATGAAAAACTGGTTTTGAATTATTTAACCGCGGCTCATTATTGCAAAGTCTACAAATCTTAGAGGTGCAGCTCTAAAAACGATGACAGTAGCCATTATCCTATTTACACAGCTGCAGGGAGCCATACGTTATCCCTCTGACACGAACGCATTCGTTTTACTCTTTCATCGGGTTATCAAACCATCAGACCTCTTTGTGCCCTGGATTTGTGGTGCCGGACGGAGAAGAATCATCACCGAATTCACATTGTGCTTCATCATTTCCTCAAGCAGAAACTGCCTCCACATGAGTGAGATTTGCTCTTATTTTCCCAGGGAATATCCCACACAGCTTGGGAAAACCGAGCAAGCGATGCAGTTCAGGTGGGAAGGAAGGGAGATCCGTCTTGGGAAGGCCTTGGCAGATCCTCCCGATCGGATGGAGCGTATTCGGTTCACGTGTGGCGACTGAATGCCTTCCAATGTTTGCCGACACTGATGGATGAGAACGTAACGACGTGCCGACGGACAGACCACATCTCTGAGAAAAAACTGTGAATATGGCAATTAATCTTGAAGCTGGAAGGCTTGGAAGCAGTTGGAGCTGCACAGTGTTGGGCGTCTGAAATGCACAAATGTTTGGTTTCGGTTTACACTTGAAGTTTTTTTTGCATTTCCGCTCACTGCCGTTTCATCTGTGAGAGCAGTTTTCTGTTTTATTTAAGAGCTTATAAGATTACAGTTCTGCTCGGTTTCTGCTTTTTCTCAAGGATTTTGCGATGGGCAACAGTGATGATGGCTTTATGGCCGAATTTAGTGAGGTTTATGCATGAAGCATGACAGGTTGTAAGATACTGTACATTCTGTGAAAACAAGATTTAATATCTTATGCAGTTTGCTTCTGAGGTGTATGTAGGCCTATCATTTTTTTTTTTTTAGAAACATTTAGAATGGTAAACAAAGCCAAAATACAGGATTTTGAACTGAATGTTTTGAACATATTGGTATTTTAGTTGTATTTGGTTAGTGTAACTACATTTAAAGAGCCTCCAAAAAAGAATCAGCCACTGTTATTTTGTTTTACAAACATGCAGTAAAAATGCAAAATAATATTAGAATTTAAAATAACTGTTTTCTATGGGAATATCTGCTAAAATATAATTTATTTCTGTGATGCAGCGCTGAATTTTCAGCATCATTACTCCAGTCTTCAGTGTCACACGATTCTTCAGAAATCATTCTAATATGCTGATTTGCTGCTCAAGAAACATTTATGATTATTATTACTGTTAAAAAAAGGAGTGCTGCCTCAGATTTTGGTGGAAACGGTGCTACATTTTATTTTTCAGGATTCACAGATGAACAGAAAGTTCAAAAGAACAGCATTTATCTGAAATAGAAATATCTTTTCTAACATTTTAAATGTCTTTACTGTCACTTTTGATCCATTGAATGCATCCTTGCTGAATAAAAGTATTAATTTCTTAATTTCTTCTCCAAACCGTGACCCTGAAAACAACATGTGACCTATGACCTTTAGACAGTAGGGTATGTTTAGCCATCAAGGGTCAAGTTCTTATCATCTGAAACAAAACCTGATTTTTAACTTACAGAAAAATCTGAATCCGTGTCTTCATGAGCTCACGACAGTTTGACGGCATGTCCAGTTGATTTACACTGATTATCACCGTTAATATGCTGCGCACAATCAGCAGAGCAAAGCTGTAATGTATGTGTGTGTAGAGGAGCTGGCAGACTCATGAATCACGGCTGTTGATTTGGGTGTAATGACGCCGCAGCAGAGATGAGTCTGACAGAGATGGAGACGCAGAGACCTTATTTACACCAACTGCACGAATCATTAAATGTTCACCGTTTCGTTTCTGAGCTATTGTATGAATCATTTGTTTGACTCGGCTGGAATTCTGAACTCCGATCAGTGATTTCAGTGAAGAAAAAACATGATGATTCATGTGAACTGAGCAGCGCTTGTCATTGCCATCGCTTCAGTTTATTTCTGTTGCTACCAATGCTGGGCAAATTAGATTAATTTCTGTTTGGAACTAATTATGAACATTACAGATGGCCTGTAATGGTTTTTCCAGAATCTGCTGTGTGCGTTTGCCAGCGAACAGTTTAATGTGCTATTGTTTTCTTTGGGCTGCAAACAGCAGAACTCAAGCAGCGTAGTGTTTGAAGAACATGCTGCTGTCATTAAAGTGAGAGAGACATCATCAGGTTAATAAAAAAGTGTAATTAAAAATGTTAATTGCTATGCTAATAATATAATTTTTAATAATAAAGAAAAATAGAAAAATGCCAATTTGATCCATTTCATTAGTAAACTTTGGACCCCTGCAGTCTCGTGAAATGAATGTAAACCGATCCCAGCTCACAGGAAACATTCTCAGAACGTTCTGGCAATGTTCTCTCATAGTTACGAACAAACATTCTTCCAGTAACGTTAAAGCGGTCATATGATGCGATTTAAATTTTTCCTTTCTCTTTGGAGTGTTACAAGCTCTTGGTGCATAAAGAAGATCTGTAAAGTTGCAAAGACTGAAGTCTCAAATCCAAAGAGATATTCTTTATAAAAGTTAAGAGTTAACCACGCCAACCTAAAACGGCTCGTTCTAACACGCCCCCACATACCTACATCACGATGTGGGAAGATTTGCATAAAGCCGCCCAAATGTCCACCCAAAGAAAGAAGGCGTAACTTTTATTCTCGCTGTAGTATGTTTATGTCTCGTCGCTCCGGCCTGACACAGCATCAACAGTATGTGAGGGGCGTAACATTTCCGTCACACGCTTGAGGTATTCGGCCAATCACAACGCACTGGATAGCTGGCCAATCACAGCACACCTCGCTTTTCAGAACGATGAGCTTTGTAAAAATCGACGCGTTTCAGAAAGGCGGGGCATAGAGGAGAAACAATAATGTACAGTATGTGGAAAATAATGTGTTTTTTGAACCTTAAACCGCATAAACACATTTCATTACACCAAATACACCAAATAATGTTCTTTTTAGCAGCATCATATGACCCCTTTAATAGAGCATCAGAGTTATTTGTTCTTTAATAATGCTTTCAAAACTTTAGTACAAAAATGAAGAAACAAAAAAGGAACTTTTTATTGTTTAGTTGGACATTCATGTAACATTTTTTAAATGTTACATGTTTCAGAACATTCAAAAGTATCTTGTTTTCAAAATGATAAAATGGAATGTTTCCTTAATGTTCACATAACTGAAAAAAATAAAAAATAATTTTAAAAACTGGATGGTTCTCTCATGCTTATGAGCAAACATTCTTCCAGTAATGTTAATAGAAAGTTCATTCAGAGTTTTCTAGTCTTTGTCTTTTGATGTTCAAGACGTTAGCACAAAAACAAAGGGGCAAAAAACTTATTTCTGAAATATTTTAGTTGGACATTTTTCCGTGGCACAGGAAGGGAATCGTATGAAAAAGCATTTTCTCACTCTTGAGGAAAAACATTACACGGAAAGTTAAGTTACCCTGCATTGTGAAATGATTCCTGTTCTTGCTCACACACGAGCGCGTCTGTCAGAGAGAGGCCAATTTCAGCGAGATATAATGGAGACGGCCGAGTTCTGCGTCTGTACGCTGCCAGGTCAATTGAAATTGTGTACTTACCCTTGTGCTGCTGGAAAAATGAACTACTGCTGCACGTCTGGGGACGTGAAGGACTCGGGTAAATGGGGAGCCTTGGCTCGCCGTCCACATGAGTGATGGCGCCTTCTGTGACAATGTTGTTTTCCAGTGAAATGTATGACATTATAAAGATGAGGGAGTTGGATGAAGATATTGGAATCTGGCCAGGTCGATTTCAGACATCTCTCTCACTCTCGAGACGATCGCTGATGATGATTTCGGTGACATTTCGGCGGAGAGCCGCGACGTAACATCGAAGTACCTCGCTGAGACGGCTCTGTGCTGCAGCTCGGGCCAAATTCCATTTAGTTCAGAGAAAATGACAGTCATTCCCGGCAGACTGACGCTTGAGTTGGACTCGGGATAGAGAAACTGACAAGAGTGTTTCCAGAAAAGATTTCAGAAGTGTGTGTTGGTCTCTCCGCCTCGACTGAGCTATCAGAAACGTCCAAAGCATTTCTCAGCAGAGTTTCTGTTCTGTGTCCTGAGTTTCAGTCCCGGCTCCGCTGGGAGGCCATTAGTAAAACTAGAGAATTCATACGATCTTCATCATGGGTTGCTGAACGCTCTCAATGCGTCTTGAGAAATCTTGACCTTCCTTGACCTTTTTACACATAACAATGACCATGTTGTTATGTTTTTTGGCCATTTACAGTAATATCATGGCTTTTTTAAAGGCTTTGCTGTTGGACCATGATGCTTGAAACAGCAAAGTCACAATTCCCAGTGAATAAATGTTGATAAAAATTTTTATAGTTTTAATGCACTGTGGGTCGCTTTGGACCGAAAAAAAAAAAAAAAAACCTTCTGCCAAATGTGTATATAGTATATATACTGTACACACACATATGCACTATCATTCAAAACTTTGAGGTCAGTGAGAATTTTTTATGTTTTTGAAAGAAGTCTTTTCTGCTCGCCAAAGCTGCATTTATTTGATCAAAAATAGAGTAAAAAAATTTAATATTTTTACAATTTAAAACGGCTGTTTTCTATGTGAATATCTGTTAAACTGTAATTATATTTAATCAATTTAATGCATCCTTGATGAATACAAGTATAAATTTCTTTAAAAAAAGAAATCTTACTGACCTCAAATGTATTTAGTTTATATATTATAAACATAAATCTGAATATATGTTCTATCTATATACATTTAATATACATTCTATCTATCTATCTATCTATCTATCTATCTGTCTATCTATCTATCTATCTATCTATCTAGCTGTCTGTCTGTCTGTCTGTCTGTCTATCTATCGTTCTATCTATCTGTCTATCTATCAATCAATCAATCAATCAATCAGTCAGTCAGTCAGTCTGTCATCTATCTATCTATCTATCTATCTATCGTTCTATCTATCTATCTATCTATCTATCTAGCTGTCTGTCTGTCTGTCTGTCTGTCTATCTATCGTTCTATCTATCTGTCTATCTATCAATCAATCAATCAATCAATCAGTCAGTCAGTCAGTCTGTCATCTATCTATCTATCTATCTATCTATCGTTCTATCTATCTATCTATCTATCTATCTAGCTGTCTGTCTGTCTGTCTGTCTGTCTATCTATCGTTCTATCTATCTGTCTATCTATCAATCAATCAATCAATCAATCAGTCAGTCAGTCAGTCTGTCATCTATCTATCTATCTATCTATCTATCGTTCTATCTATCTATCTATCTATCTATCTAGCTGTCTGTCTGTCTGTCTGTCTGTCTATCTATCGTTCTATCTATCTGTCTATCTATCAATCAATCAATCAATCAATCAGTCAGTCAGTCAGTCTGTCATCTATCTATCTATCTATCTATCTATCGTTCTATCTATCTATCTATCTATCTATCTAGCTGTCTGTCTGTCTGTCTGTCTGTCTATCTATCGTTCTATCTATCTGTCTATCTATCAATCAATCAATCAATCAATCAGTCAGTCAGTCAGTCTGTCATCTATCTATCTATCTATCTATCTATCGTTCTATCTATCTATCTATCTATCTATCTAGCTGTCTGTCTGTCTGTCTGTCTGTCTATCTATCGTTCTATCTATCTGTCTATCTATCAATCAATCAATCAATCAATCAGTCAGTCAGTCAGTCTGTCATCTATCTATCTATCTATCTATCTATCGTTCTATCTATCTATCTATCTATCTATCTAGCTGTCTGTCTGTCTGTCTGTCTGTCTATCTATCGTTCTATCTATCTGTCTATCTATCAATCAATCAATCAATCAATCAGTCAGTCAGTCAGTCTGTCATCTATCTATCTATCTATCTATCTATCGTTCTATCTATCTATCTATCTATCTATCTAGCTGTCTGTCTGTCTGTCTGTCTGTCTATCTATCGTTCTATCTATCTGTCTATCTATCAATCAATCAATCAATCAATCAGTCAGTCAGTCAGTCTGTCATCTATCTATCTATCTATCTATCTATCGTTCTATCTATCTATCTATCTATCTATCTAGCTGTCTGTCTGTCTGTCTGTCTGTCTATCTATCGTTCTATCTATCTGTCTATCTATCAATCAATCAATCAATCAATCAGTCAGTCAGTCAGTCTGTCATCTATCTATCTATCTATCTATCTATCGTTCTATCTATCTATCTATCTATCTATCTAGCTGTCTGTCTGTCTGTCTGTCTGTCTATCTATCGTTCTATCTATCTGTCTATCTATCAATCAATCAATCAATCAATCAGTCAGTCAGTCAGTCTGTCATCTATCTATCTATCTATCTATCTATCGTTCTATCTATCTATCTATCTATCTATCTAGCTGTCTGTCTGTCTGTCTGTCTGTCTATCTATCGTTCTATCTATCTGTCTATCTATCAATCAATCAATCAATCAATCAGTCAGTCAGTCAGTCTGTCATCTATCTATCTATCTATCTATCTATCGTTCTATCTATCTATCTATCTATCTATCTAGCTGTCTGTCTGTCTGTCTGTCTGTCTATCTATCGTTCTATCTATCTGTCTATCTATCAATCAATCAATCAATCAATCAGTCAGTCAGTCAGTCTGTCATCTATCTATCTATCTATCTATCTATCGTTCTATCTATCTATCTATCTATCTATCTAGCTGTCTGTCTGTCTGTCTGTCTGTCTATCTATCGTTCTATCTATCTGTCTATCTATCAATCAATCAATCAATCAATCAGTCAGTCAGTCAGTCTGTCATCTATCTATCTATCTATCTATCTATCGTTCTATCTATCTATCTATCTATCTATCTAGCTGTCTGTCTGTCTGTCTGTCTGTCTATCTATCGTTCTATCTATCTGTCTATCTATCAATCAATCAATCAATCAATCAGTCAGTCAGTCAGTCTGTCATCTATCTATCTATCTATCTATCTATCGTTCTATCTATCTATCTATCTATCTATCTAGCTGTCTGTCTGTCTGTCTGTCTGTCTATCTATCGTTCTATCTATCTGTCTATCTATCAATCAATCAATCAATCAATCAGTCAGTCAGTCAGTCTGTCATCTATCTATCTATCTATCTATCTATCGTTCTATCTATCTATCTATCTATCTATCTAGCTGTCTGTCTGTCTGTCTGTCTGTCTATCTATCGTTCTATCTATCTGTCTATCTATCAATCAATCAATCAATCAATCAGTCAGTCAGTCAGTCTGTCATCTATCTATCTATCTATCTATCTATCGTTCTATCTATCTATCTATCTATCTATCTAGCTGTCTGTCTGTCTGTCTGTCTGTCTATCTATCGTTCTATCTATCTGTCTATCTATCAATCAATCAATCAATCAATCAGTCAGTCAGTCAGTCTGTCATCTATCTATCTATCTATCTATCTATCGTTCTATCTATCTATCTATCTATCTATCTAGCTGTCTGTCTGTCTGTCTGTCTGTCTATCTATCGTTCTATCTATCTGTCTATCTATCAATCAATCAATCAATCAATCAGTCAGTCAGTCAGTCTGTCATCTATCTATCTATCTATCTATCTATCGTTCTATCTATCTATCTATCTATCTATCTAGCTGTCTGTCTGTCTGTCTGTCTGTCTATCTATCGTTCTATCTATCTGTCTATCTATCAATCAATCAATCAATCAATCAGTCAGTCAGTCAGTCTGTCATCTATCTATCTATCTATCTATCTATCGTTCTATCTATCTATCTATCTATCTATCTAGCTGTCTGTCTGTCTGTCTGTCTGTCTATCTATCGTTCTATCTATCTGTCTATCTATCAATCAATCAATCAATCAATCAGTCAGTCAGTCAGTCAGTCAGTCAGTCTGTCTTCTATCTATCTATCTATTTGTCTATCTGTCTGTCTGTCTGTCTGTTGTTCTATCATTCTATCTATCTGTCTGTCATTCTATCTATCTATCTGTCTGTCTGTCTGTCTGTCGTTCTACAGTATCTAGTGTATGATAGACCTGAATGTTTTTCAAAACTTTCAGGTTGTGTCTATAGTGTAAAGTTGGTCTTGACTTGCTTTTGACTTGACTTGCAAAAAAAGTTACATGAATTCCTTTTCATTTTAATTCTACTTGCATTTAAATTCGAATCGCAATTCTGCATCTAATTGATTTAAATGCAGGACTTTTAAAAGGATTCTGAATGATGATATCAATACTCTGTCGCGTGCATATGGTGCTAGTTTTTTGTCCGTGTATCCGGCTGTGTTCTCCTCACAGGTGACACCTGATCAGACGCTCCGGAGCGCATGTGTCTTGTTGATGTAGATATTGTGGCCGCTGAAGACTAAACAGGATATCTTTATACTCGTCTCTTTCTTCCCCGGGGCCCAATAGTGGATGTCAATCACAAACTCTCAAAATCCTGTGAACCGCGCATGTCACCGGGGGCCATTCAGGAGCTCCGGCTCTTATTGGCTTTTCTTATCTCTGCAGTCCAGCGAGGAATCACCTTTCATTTGTCGTGAGTTTTATTTTTTTCCTCCTGAATGCCATGAGCAGCGGCGCTTAAAGCCGATACGGTTTCTTCTTGGTAATGATGATACATACACATCACATGTGTTGCACGGGTGGAGGAAATGGAAATGAATGAAATTATCTTGATAAATTCTGACACACACGCAGCAATCAGTCTTCATTTGGTCACCAGATACCAGAGTGAAATCTCCATGATGATGATGATGATGATGATGATGTGCAGGACTCTCCCAAACATCTCGTCATCTCCAGCGATGGATATCAGGGGATCGGATATCCCACACTAAGAAGCCTGAACATTGCATTTTTAATTTCCTTAAATTCTTCCACGTGATAAATATGGGTCATATTTCTGGCGTTTCATGTCCTCTCTGGGCGCATAAACTAGATTCCGGCGGAAACCCGATGCTGGACTCTGAGGAACCCGATAGGAAATTCTCCAGGATATTGATGAGTTGAACTGGATGCTCGCATCTGAAGGCATCAGTCCTGATTACAGGCTCCAGGACTCTCATTACGGCTCGTGTGAACGGATGCTGGAGGATACCTACGGCCATTAATCCGCATGTATTCGAAAATGGTGTTGTCTTTTTTCTAAATCTCTTCGTCCACAATAGCGCTTTCCAAAAGTTGTACCCGTAGGCATGCCAGTACAACCATAAAGTCTATGGGTACAGTATGTGTCACATGACTAAACATGCATCATCGTTTTCGAATACCACTGTTTTCACAGTCTACAAAACGCGAAAACAGCTTTTTCATATTTATCCACTTGGGAGAGTGTCTTCAAAGCTCAGTTTTCACTGGAGAGAAACGACGTCACAGTATGGACAAATGGTCAAAATGTACATTAAAAAAATGCATTTTCAAATTGTATTAAATATTTAAATATATGAAAATATTTTATTAAATATGAAAATGATATATATAGCACTGTTTTCAACATTGATAATAATAACAAATATTTAAAATTAATTTCAAATGTATACATAACTTAAAAATATGTTTATTAAATATATAAAATATTTATTAAATGTTTAAATAGATTAAAATACGTATTACATATTACAATTATTTTATATATATTATATAAATGTATTTTATTTATTTTGTGTTTTTAAATTTGATTAAATATTAAAATTATATGTATATATAGATTTAAATGTGAAATATTTAAAATTATTAATAATTATGGGGTTTTATTAAAAAACAGATAGACAGATACTTTATTAATCCAAAAGGGTAATTCAAGTATCCAGTAGGAACAATTAAAACAGACAAGACAAGCTGCCCAAGAAAAACAAACAATAACATATAAACTATTAAACCGGTAAAATAATAACTGATAAGCTGATAAAAAAAAAAAAAAAGTTTTGAGTCCTGCTCACAGGGAAGAGTGCCAGTTAAAGGCTTTGTTCACTTCAAAATGAAAATTGCCCTCATTTACTCGCCCTTTTGTCTTTTTAAACCCGTATGTCTTTCACAAACACAAACTGTTCAGCAGAATATCTCCATTTTCATATGATGAAAGCAGACGAGGTTTAAGGGTCGTCAAGCACATAAAATCAGTGTCATACGGGCGTGAAACAACATGAGGGAGACTAAATGATGACAGTTTTCTGTTTTGCCTGAACTATTCCTGTAAATTGTGCTGGAAAAATCAACAACTCTCAGCATGTGACGGTTTGCTGTAATTACTCCCACATTCTGAAGCTTTCAGATCTTCTTTCAGCTGCGAGGACTTGTCGTCTGGGAGGTTTCTGACGCTCTTATCTCACAGACCGTGTTTTTGGCAGCTTGAACTTTTCCGAAGACGCAGTGTGTTCAGGTCTGTGTTGATTTATAGTTTGGAAATCTCCATTAGAAGCAGGATGTGTTATCAAAGACATTGTGCTATTCCTGTCTGTCCAAGATAAACATGCTGCTGATTGAGCCGCTAAGATCTAATTAGTTGAATAATATTTGTGCTTTTCTAAGGCAGGCTCGTCTCAGATGGGGGTCTGTGACCCGGTTCAGGTTCCTCACATAAGATCCATTTATCAGCACAAACAATAGTCTGCAGTGAAGACACTCTGTCTCGATCCCGATGCATATTTCACAGCTGTTCTCAAACCGCGTGACCTCCATCGTCTCCGTGTGCCAAATGCCCAACATCTCAATGTGTGCCAGAAACCAGAGGGAAACAGATAACAGAGATCTGCTATGCTGACATTTACACAGTGCTCATGAACTAGAGTCTCGCTTTGAGAGAAGGGAATCAAAATAAGAACTCAATTGCTATCATTTGGCTTTTGCTCGAGTCAAACTAACACTGAATGTTTCCACCAAGACTACACACACACACACACACACACATACACACACAGGTTTGTTTTTGTATTAAATATAACATTTTAATTAAAAAGCAGTATATATGCATTATATACACATATATAAAATAGCTATTAATTTTCACATATGTATTTAATATTTATTAATAATTTTATTAAATGTGACTATTTTTTATTTTAATATGTAATAGTATTTATTATTATTATTATTATTATTATTTTAATGTACAATTTCATTAATCTAAATGAAATTATATCGACTTTCATATCAATATTAACTTCAATTTCATTAGACTACCGGTCATAAGAGAAAACACAAATATTTTTAAGAACATGTTTAAAACTAAATTGTATTGTCATTTATTAGGCAAATAACAAACTGAAACTCTTGATGAATTTGCGTTTTTATGCTCAAATTTGAGCCGGCACATTCAACTTCTCAGAAATTAACCAAGTGCAACATGCAAATATCAAAACTTATTTTTCTAAGGACTGCAAGTAAATAACCGTAAATGGGCATCTGAATTAAAAAAATAAAATAAAATAAATAATAATAATAATAATAAAGTGCTTTCTTGTAAAACAGTAAATTCGAAAATTCATGGATAACAGCAATAATTATATTTTAGCATAACAGTACTGTGACTAATCAGTTTACACATACTGGTGGATTAACCATTACAGAAACAAAAAAATGATTTTGGTAATCAAAACTAACTAAACTAAACTAATACTGCTAGTTTAGGGCAGCTGTGGCACAAACCTTACATTGGGTGCTGGTGGTCTAATAAATTTGTTGAGCACTGTATATGTATATATATATACAGTGGGTACGGAAAGTATTCAGACCCCCTTAAATTTTTCACTCTTTGTCATAAATATAATAATTTAGTTGTACTGTTTAATGCCTGTGTTGTATGGCTGAATGTTAAATCTGGAATTTTGCCCAATTCTACTCGTGGAGCCATTCTGCTGCTGTAATTTAATTGAAATGCTGCTCAATTGAATCAGATGACTCCTGCAGGTCACTGATCTGGATTCTAGCCGAAAATGTTCTCTTGATTCCAGCTTTTCATTTGCAATCCAGCATTATAATGTGATTTATATGAACAATATTAGATGGCAAATGCAGGAGATTGAAAACAAATAAATAACAAACAGCCGCACACCTTAATCAGCATGCTGGAGGAAAAGCGCAGCGTTTCTTTGCCAGTGGCAGAGAGGTTTGTGACGGCGCTCGTACCAACAGAGACGTTGAAGCTGAGCAGTGTTTACTGCATCCAGACACGTGAAGTCATGAGCCAGATGAAAAAGAAATGACTGAACGTCCATGAGGAAGAAGAACCAGGGCTGTTCCTAATGAACGGCACGAGAGAGACTGCGGTCGCTTCCTATGGAAGGTCGAAGCCAGAAATGACTCTGGGTTTAATTTCTTCTTTCATTTGGCTTTTTCCCCCCACATCTCTTTCAAGTTTTTAATACATTTATCAAAGCATAACAGTCGTGTCCTTGAAGCCGTGTGTTGCAGCACACATTGAGGAAAGCACAAAGATGATTTTCTTCACTGAACTCTTTGATTTGTTTTTGATTTATTCTGTGCATTAAAATGTTTAACAACTCTTTGCCTTCACTTATGATTGGTTCAAGGTGAAAGCTCGTGGGAATTTCTTATGTAGTTATACACTGTAAAAAATGACCGTTAATTTAACGGTAAAAGACTGTAAAAATGCTACAGTAAAAAAATTTTACGGAATTGTTTTTACAGTGTAGGTTATAAAAACATTGTGGGAACGTTGTTTTGAAATGTTTCTAAAATGCTGAAATGTCCAGCTGATGTGATTAGAACATTATTTAAAGGTTACAAAAATGTTTCTTTCAACATTCTACTAATATTATTTTTTACCCCCAAAAATTTTATTTGAACTATTTTTTTTTTTATATTTTAAGAATGCTAAAATGTCCAGTTTTCTTGATTAGATCATTATTTAAAGGTGACTAAAATGTTTCTTAAATGTTCTATTAATTGTACACTCTCAGAAAAAAAGGTACAAAAGCTGTCACTGGGGCGGTACCTTTTCAAAAAGTACACTTTTGTACCTTTTAAGTACTATTATGTACACTTTAGATATTATTATGTACTTTTAAGGTACCAATATGGACTCTTGAGGTACAAAGGTGTGCCTTTTGAAAATATACCGCCCCAGTGACAGCTTTTGTACCTTTTTTTCTGAGATTGTATTTTTACCCAAAATATAACATTATTTGAACGTTTATTTTTTTATATTTTAAGAATGCTAAAATGTCCAGTTTTCTTGATTAGATCGTTATTTAAAGATGACTAAAACTTTTCTTAAATGTTCTGTTAATTGTATTTTTACCCCAAAATATAACATTATTTGAACGTTTATTTTTTTATATTTTAAGAATGCTAAAATGTCCAGGTTTCTTTTCCATGATTAGAACGTTTCTTAAAACTTAAACTGTTTCTTAACTCAAAAAGTTCATTTCCACCAAAATTAATGTTATCTGAACATTTATTTTTAATATTCTAATAATGTTAAAATGGCTAGGTTTCTTGTTGCGCTTATAGTGTCATTTAAAAGTTACAAAATGCTTCTTACGAAGTTCTGCTAAGTTTATTTTCACCCAAAATATAATGTTATTTGCACATTTAATTTTAGTATTCTAAGAACAATAAAATGTCCAGTTTCCTTGTTGTGATTAGAACATTATTTAAATGTTGCAAAAGCGTTTCATAGAATGTTTATCAAGTACAAATAACATCATGAGAACATTCCAAGAAAGTTGTTCTAAGAACGTTTTTTTCTCAACGTTATGAAAATGTATATCAAATATTAATTATATTAAATATATAAATAATATTTAATATTAAGTTATTAGAACGTTCCATAAACATGACTTTAAGAACATTTTGTCTTATTATTTTAAAAAACGTTAGTGAAAGTTGTGAGAGCGTTCGCTGATAGCTGGGTTCCCAAAAGAGGGCCAAACCGTGAAGGTCCCCTAAAGGTCAGCGTCATCCAGCATATACTGCAGTTTATTGATGTTCCCGAGAGAAGTGCTGCTTTGCTCCTTATTCATTCAGAAAGTGCTGTTTATATCTGAAGTGTCACACTGTGCTAAGCTCTGCGAGTGTGGAAGCTGTTTTCAGGCAGACGCGGGACACAGATGAAAGCATCAGCACTGCTGGCGTCTGGGTCAGCGGTCCTGTCACAGCGGGGTCATGGTGACTGGACGTCCTGGCCTGATTTCAGCCAAAAACTTGCAGCCCTGCATTCATGTCCTTCTCCGGGGGAAAATCATTTGAGGGAAAATGTCACCAAACACAGAGCGAACGCACCAGATATCAGCTACTGGTAAATACTGAAACATTCAACGGTTCTTCTGACTTCATTGATAAAATCAAATCATAGCTGTCTGTGCGTGTTTGCATTTGCTACCGTTCAGAGATTTGGGGTTGATAAGATTTGAATACTTTTATTCATCAAGGACGCATTAAATTGATTAAAAGTGACAGTAAAGACATTTATAATGTTGCAAAAGATTTCAAATAAACGCTGTTCTTGTAGTAATATTTCACAATATTACTATTATTGAGTATATTGAGTTTTCATTAAATGCTAATCTTAAAAATGGCTTGTGGTTAAACAAAATGAGCAGTTCGGCAGAACTACACCGAAAAAAAAAAGGTGCAAATTGCTAGTAAATTTCACAATTAATTTAAAAGAAATGGCAAGTAGTAACATTGAATTAAAGGTGGGGTAAGCGATTTTTCAAAAACTCTTTAGAAAACTGGCTACCAGAAATCGCTTACCCCACCTTTAAACATGAAATTTTTACAGTGTATTTACAAGAATTTAATATCATGATTGTACAAAGTAACTTTTATCTACGAACATGAAAAGCAGGCACAACAATAATTTAATAAATATTCAAATAGATTAATACATGTGACCCTGGAGCACAAAAGCAGTCTTAAGTCGCTGGGGTATATTTGTAGCAATAGCCAACAATACATTGTATGGGTCAAACTTATCCATTTTTCTTTTATGCCAAAAATCATTAGGATATACACACACACACATATATATATATAATTATTATTTTGTGTATTTAGTGTGTGACTGTTATATTCCAAAATCTCTTGCACATTAAATATTGAGTCAAAATCATTTCAAGTCAGACCTCTGAACTTACTGTAAAGATCAAAACAACAGGGCTTCGAGGTGTGGCGTGACGTTCTGTATATTTCTCTGGTGTTATAGGTCTCAACACAGCAGTGGAAACGAAGGCCGTAATGAAGGAGCTGTTTAACAGCCTGTCATCAGATCTGGAATGAGCGGCCGTGAACCCGTCACCTTCATGTCTACGGCGAACGGTCAAGGGAATGGCGTGAGTGTTTTGCTTCCATATGCCTAAACACCTGCAGCTGGCCATATCACGCCTTTCAGTCCTGCTTCAGCGCTGGATTCAGACAGGAGCAGATGGTGATGTGAAGAGCAGAATTAGACCAGCCTGCCCAAATATTCTAGCACCTCATGTACTTTCATTTAGAGCGGGTCATAATGTGCTGTTTCAGGCATCCGAGTGTTTGTAAACATGCAGTCACGGACGAGACAGGCTGATGTTATTCTACGCATGGCATGCTTTCCATCCGGCATGAACTTCTGACCTTCATGTGTTTATTCACGAGAGCATTTGGACCACAGGTATGACGCTTAATTGGGCAGATGTGTTTGCTTTCAGTGAGAATCCAGCATGCACATGAGAGAACCGCTTCCTATAGCTATCAACATGATTGAAAAGTTACATAAATGTTAGGACAAAACATTCTTAAATGTTTATGGAACTTTCTTATAACTATTCATATTTGATGTTCTGATAACGTTGAGAGAACAACATTCTCAAAACGTCCTTATGATGCTATTATTTGTACTTTGTACTATGATTCTGTTTGTACTAAAAACAAACATTCAAATAATGTTATATTTTGGGTATAATTAGAATATTTAAGAAACGCGTCTGTAACCTTTAAATAACGTTCTACTCATGACAAGAAAACTGGAAATTGTTACGTTCTTAGAATATTAAAACTAATGTTTTAATATTCAAATAACATTATATTATGGGTGAAAATAAACGTCTCAGGTTACTTATGTAACCATGGTTCCCTGAGTAGGGAACGAGACACTGCGTCCTCTAGGGGTCGCTATGGGGAACGCCTCGTCGTGACCCGTGTCTGAAGCATACATTGAAAAAACACCAACAACACGTTGGCCGGCGACAGCCATGACATCACTACCGGTGCGACTATAGTATAAATAAGCGCCGGGAGCTACACATCATTCACTTCTTCGTCTGAAGCTTGCATCCGCAGCATGGCAAGAAACCTAGAGGACGCAGGGTCTCGTTCCCTACTCAGGGAACAATGGTTACATAAGTAACCTGAGACGTTACTCCAGTCTTCAGCATCAAATAATTCTAATATGCTGATTTGGTTCTTAAAGCCTCGTGCACACCGGGACGATTATCGCGAGCGCTTATCGCCAGCGTTTTTCGACGCGTCTGT
>NW_015664692.1:198673-208720 GCF_001515625.1 Sinocyclocheilus rhinocerous
GAAAAAACTGCCTCTTCCATTCCTTCTCAATCTTTATATGGAAAACAGGAAGAAAGGAAGGCTCACCTGAGCTGGAGGGTTTATGGCCAGAAAAATAACGTTCATCGAGATATTTCGCGACGTCACTTTCTTCACCCGCTTTACGGCAAGTAAAGCCTCGCCGTGGCGCGATCCATAATTTCCAAAAGCTCATCATACGCAGGGCAGGAGGATTGGGAAGGCTCAGCCTCAGCTTCTTTGCCCTCCTCAGCTATTTCCTGCTTTTGCTGGGCTGATCCCAGCAGAGCACTGGCCCCTGAATCAGACAATGTTAATGAAATAACATCATCCTCCAGCGGCTCACTCTCGTGCACAGCCGACGATCGCGAAAGGGAAACCCCTCTTCAAACTCATTGGCCAGATCCACCTGCGATCCCCACGAGCTCATTCCCTTCCGTGCCTCAGCAGCGGTGGGTCCTGAATCGCGGGAAGCAGATGGCTGCGCCTCTTTCCTCGAAAAGAGAGACAAACGAGAGCGGAGCTTTTTTCCTTGGAAAAAACGCTTGCAGTGCACGCCGATTGCCCCCTCGGAGACATCGCGTGCGTGCTCTTCGCCCAAACAAATAACGCATAGATCGTGTGTGTCATCAGATGTTAAACAATGACAACACGGATGCACATCCTCGAAATGCTTTGCTAGTGCTCGCCATAATGATATGAATAGAGATCGCTCTTACCACAGAAATGCATGCTTCAAACAAAACAGTCAATGAAGACGAAGAAGAGGATGACATGTTCTCCCGGTGCCTATTTATACTATAGTCACACCGGTAGTGATGTCATGGCTGTCGCCGGCCAACGTGTTGTTGGTGTTTTTTCAATGTATGCTTCAGACACGGGTCACGATGAGGCGTTCCCCATAGCGACCCCTAGAGGACGCAGTTCGAAGTTCCCATGAAAGGGAACTTAGTGGAATGTTGTATATAACGCTTTTGTAACCTTTAAATAACTAATTATGGAATAGAAAACTTAAAATTGTAACATTCTTAGAATTTTAAAAATAAACTTTAAAAACGTTATATTTTGCATGAAAATAAAGTAAGCATAATGTTGTAAAAACGTTTTTGTAACCTTTAAATAATGTTCTAATCACAACAAGAAAACTGAACATTTTATCCTTCTTATAATTTAAAAAATAAACGTTCAAATAATGTTATATTTTGGGTAAAAAATGAAGTTTTGAAAACATTCACACAAAAAAAGAAGTGTAAAAACGTTTTCTAACCTTTAGATAACATTCTTATCATGACAAGGAAAGCAAAGATTTTGACGTTCCAGGATTTTAAAAATAAACGTTAAAAAACTTTGTTTTGGGTGAAAATAAAGTTAGTAGAATGTTGTAAGAAACGTTTTTTGTAATCTTTAAATAACTTTTTAAAAAATCATGACAAGAAAATTGGCAAAATTTCTTAGAATTGTAAAAATAAACGATTAAAAAACATTATAATTTGGGTAAAAATGAAGTTAATAGAATGCAGTAAAAAACGTTTTTCTGACTTTTAAATAACATTATAATCACAACAAGAAAACGGAAAATGGAAATTTTAACGTTCTTAGAATATTATGATTAAACTTTAAAAACATTATATTTTGCACGAAAATAAAGTTAGTAGAATGTTGTAAAAACGTTTTTGTAACCATTTTATCCTTCTTAGAATATTAGAAATAAACATTCAAATAACGTTATATTTTGGGTAAAAATGAAGTTAGTAGAATGATGTAAGAAACGTTTTTGTAACCTTAAAATAACATTCTAATCACAACAAGAAAACTGGACATTTCAACGTTTTAGAAACATTTCAAAACAATGTTTTAAAATGTATTTATTTGTCTTTTACTTTACTACTAACTCAGGTAAGCTTTTGCTTGATTATTTTAGTTTAGTTTTCTCTCATTTTAAGAGTCTTCTTTATCTGCATGTTCATTCATTTTATTATTTTTGTTTATGTATCTATTTATTTATTTATATTTATTTTTATTCTTATATTGCTTGTTTCTGTCTAAAGAGGTGACATTAGTACGGCTTTGGCTGTTTTCCCTCCTTTCTCTCGTTTTTTTTCACTGTGAAGAAACACAGGCTATAAATAAGAAACAAATTAAAGGAGAGAAAATCAATAGGAGGACATTAGAGCTCTAATTTGGTGTCTTAAAGGGGCGTCCTCTCGCTGAATGTGTTGAGAAATTGGCTAGAGCGCTGATTCATGGAGGACGAGTCCACTGCTTGAAGACATCGCCATAAAGACATGCACATTAAAAACCGTTAACAGGGCATCCAGAATGAATAAAGATCACCCAAGACCTGCTCTTCATAACCCTCAAACATGCTGATTTGAGCTCATATAAAAGCATTGATCAGGCCACACACACAGTTTGATGTTTAATGCTGTTAGGGCTGGATTTAGTGAATTAGGCAAAATATAGGAATGGGGGCCCTATACATTTGCACACATTTACCTGGATCAACCTCGAGGTTCCTTTCTCTGTTGTGATGCTTGCTGCTGCTCAATGCTGCCCCATAGATGTGTCCAATGTTTCTACATTTTTCATCTTAATGTCATAATTTTTACCCCACGCAGTGCGGTTACAGTATTCACGTTTAAACAGGTTATAACAGTATTAAGGCCTTTTCACACTAAATTCGTGTGAATGTTAGGCACAATTATGCTTTTGAATCAAAACAATAGATCCCGTTGGGTCTATTCACACCAGGCGCGATCATTCACGTCACAAAAAAGTGAGGATTTTTTTTCGTCCTTTGTGTCAGTTTTTTGCCCGTCGCTCCGCGATCAAACTGGCCGTCCAATTAGATTTGAGCTTAGATCACGTGTTGCACAAAAAACCTTTTATAACCTAAATTTGTTAGCTGGGTTTTGACGTGGTTTGACTGAACTCGGCAGTTCTGAGTCTGATGCAAACACGTAAACAAACAGACTTGTGCTTACAAATATCTCTGTGCTCACAGACGCGCGGCACACATGAAGGGCATCTGTTCTCATAACAAGGTGCTCCTCGTAAAGTGTGCGCTAAACATTTTCAATCATACAGATGTGTGTTTACAGCACAATATAAACACATTTATCTGACTGGATGCCGCAGCAGCCTGTGGACTTCAGACGGCAGTGTAAATGAACCTTCCACCGAATGTTACTTAATATGGAATGTTGGTGTTTTCTGATGAGAAAAAACATTCAAACCACACAGTCTGTTGACATAAACATACTGATTCAATTATCTGCATTGCATTGCACTTTCTTACAGCAGGGTTTCCCAAATGGGGGTTTGTGAGTTGATCTCAATAAATGGGGCTGCATGATAATTGTGATATAGATTAGTGTGATTATCAAAGACTGTGATTTCATTAAATAAATAGTCTGATGCATCGCGTGTTTCAGAATGAAGTGTGACATTGTGTTCACTTACACGTGAAGAAAGTTTTCAGCACCTCAGAGCTTCTCGGTTCACATTAAATGCAGCAAACTCCATCTCTGCATGAGAGGCGAATTTAATATGCATTTGGTAATGAAGCGTGTGCTAGGTCCACTTTATTTAAATGTTGGCATAATTTAGAAAAATTAAAGTGTAAAATTAAAACATAAATATTACTACTACAGTGTGTATACTGTATTTATTTTTGTATTTAACAGTACAATTGTAATTTACAACAGTAATTTATTTCTGTACTTCATTTTTATAATTAGAGTAATAATAATAATAATTATTATTATTATATAATTAATAATAATAATAATATTTATAATAAGAAGAATTTATAATATTTAATTGGTGGTAATAATATTTATAATAATAATAATAATAATAATAATTATTCATAATTTTTACCCCACGCAGTGCGGTTACAGTATTCACGTTTAAACAGGTTATAACAGTATTAAGGCCTTTTCACACTGAATTCGTGCGAATGTTAAGCACAATGATGCTTTTGAATCAAAACAATCGATCCCGTTGGGTCTATTCACACCAGGCGCGATCATTCGCGTCACAAAAAAGTGAGGATTTTTTTTCGTCCTTTGTGTCAGTTTTTTGCCCGTCGCTCCGCGATCAAACTGGCCGTCCAATTAGATTTGAGCTTAGATCACGTGTTGCACAAAAAACAAACAAAAACAAAACAAACACTGAAGTTATCATTGGTATCTGAGAACAGATTGATCACATGCAGAGATATTTACTTTGATTTATGCTGATTAAATTACACATTCTCTCAAGAACTCAAGACTGCCTCACCCCAAAATCAAGAAAAAAAAAAAATAAATAAATAAATAAATAAATAAATAAAATACAATAAAATATATTTAAAATATATATATTTAGGATTTTTTTTGCATGATTGCATTGTTTTTTATGACATTATGAATTATAAAAAAAAATATTAAAATCATTTATATTCTAAAGCATTTTTACATCATGCAAATAAGTCTGCCTCAATCAAGATTTTTAAAAAAAATCTAAATTATACTTAAAATATATTTTTTTGCATGATTGCATTGTTTTTTACGACATTATGAATTATAAAAAAAAAAATTAAAATGATTTATATTCTAAAGCCTTTTTACATCATGCAAATAAGTCTGCCTCAATCAAGATTTTTAAAAAAAATCTAAATTATACTTAAAATATATTTTAAGACCTTTATTATTATTATTATTATTTTGCATGCCAATATTGTTTTCATGACCATGTAAAAATATTTTTTTACATCATGCTATCATGTTTTAATTTATTATTGCTTTCATTTATGCAGATTTAATTGCGCATTCTCTTAAGAACTCAAGTCTACCTCACCCCAAACTCAAGACAAAAAATAGAAATTATATTTAAAAATACATTTTAGGACATTTTTTTTATGGCAACATTGCTTTCATGAACATTATGATTTATAAAAATAAAAAAATGAATGATTTACATATTAAAGCATTTATACATCATACTAATATCTAGTGTATGCTGATTTAATTGTAAAGTCTGCCTCAAAATCAACATTAAAAAAAAAATCTAAATTGTATTTAAAAATATATTTTTAGGACATTTCATATTCATTCATTCTTTGTTTGTTTGTTTGTTTTCATGACCATTATGAATTAAAAAAATATATTTATATTCTAAAGCAATCATCAGCATGGTAATATTTGCTAATATTTGTGTTAATTCACGCCGACTTCATTAAAAAGTCATGCTAATGAAAATTACCTGAGAATAATGAAAAATAAAAATGTCCGGATGCATCAAACTAATGAGAACATGAGAGAAAATCATGCCTAATAGTCATAAAAATAATGTGACAATGCAAGAAAAAATATTAGGCTTAATTTTATTTAACCAACATATAATTTCTTATTTTTCTTCCTTTTATTTTTCAGTCAAATTCACCTGCTGATTAGAAACAACTGCACTGACAGGTGATGAGCGTTTCTTTAATTGCACTAAAGTCTTACGAGGATTCATTCTTGCATTGTGTTCAAGGTCATTTTTCTGGATTGCTTTAATTAAATGAGCTCTACACTGTAAAAAATGACTGTGAATTTAACGGTAAAAGACTGTAAAAATGCTACAGTAAAAACCTGTTAAATGGTTAACGGTAAATTCCTCTGCTATATACGGTGAAAAACTGTATTGGACATTACATATATTGGACATTAATTTTACGGTAGTATTCTGTTTTTGGAAGTGAAAAAGGCTGTATAATTTACAGTGAATAACCGTAAAAGCACTTACACAGCTAACACATTTAGGTTAGAAAAACGTGTGGGAAACGTTCTAAAACGTTGAAATGTCCAGTTTTCGTTAACGTTAAAGGTTACCAAAACATTTCTTACAATGTTCTAACTTTATTTATCTTACACTCAAAATGTAACGTTATTTGAACATTTATTGTTTATATTCTAAGAACGTTGAAATGTCCAGTTTTCTTGTCGCGATTAGAATGTTATTTAAAGGTTACTTAAACGTTTCTTAAACATTCTTCTAATTTTATTTTTACCCAAAATAAAACATTGTTTGAATTTTTATTTGTAATATTCTAAGAACATTAAAATGTCCAATTTTTTTTATCGTGCTTATAGCTTTATTTAAATGTTACAAAAACGTGTTTTTTTTAATTACTCAAAATATAAACTTATTTGAATGTTTATTTTTCATATTCTAAGATCGTTAAAATGTCAGTTTTTCTTTACGATTTGAAATTTTTTTAAAGGTTATAAAAAAGTTTCTTACAACGTACTACTAACTTTATTTTTACCCAAAATATAACGTAATTTGAACGTTTATTTGTAATATTCTAAGAATATTAAAATGTCCAGTTTTCTTAACAATTATTAGAACGTTATTTAAAGGTTACAAAAACGTTTCATACAAGATTCTACTTTATAAAAAAAAAAAAGTAACATTATTTGAACATTTATTTTTAGTATTCTAAGAACGTTAAAATGTCCAGTTTTCTTGTCACGATTAGAACGTTACAAAAAACTCAAACGTTTCTTAGAACATTCAACAAGTTCAAATAACACCATAAAGAGGTTCCGAGAATGTTGTTCTAATAATGTTTTCTCTCAACGTAATGAGGATGTACATCAAATATTAATATAGTTCCAGGAATGTTTCCAAGAATCCAAGAATGTTTTGCTCTAATATTCACGAATGTTTAAAAAACGTTTCCCTGTTAGCTGGGTAAAAACACCAGGTATGTTTTTTTGCAGCATGTCAGCTCAGATTTATAACCTCCAACGTGTTTCCTTTCCTCTACAGGATGGGAAATAGTTTGGCTGAGAAGCTGGCCAAAAATCCCGGCTGTCATACCGTAAAGAAATATGATATTAAAATGTAGTAGGTCTCTTTAGAAAGACAACACGCTTGACCGGACACTTCAACCTCGGCTTATGCTTGCATCAACATGTTGAACTAACATCGATTTACAGCAAGGACTAAAAGTTACAGATGTACAGGAAAAGCAACGAGCAAGACAAATGTCCACCCTCAGTAGGGTGCAAATATCTCCCCTCCTCGAGGGGGCGCCGAAGCACTCTGAAAATACAGGAAGCTGAATCAAACAAACTGTTGCAACCATCCAAATATCACTGGAATCCAATGGTAAGATGAGCTTCTGTTAACAAATACTCATGCATATCGCCAGTATCAACAGGTGTGTTTTGTCGAGCTGCTCAAAATAATGTCCTCTACTTGGAAGGAGCAAGTTACCAACCGCAGCATATATTTCAGTCCCTCAGTGGTCAAAAGCAACAAATCTGATCTTAAAATAATGCATGAGTTTATGCTTTTAGCCTGAGGAACAGCAGGACCCCTGAATGTCTTGTTTTTCATGGAAAAACATATTTCTTTTGCTCTGTTTTTCTTCTTGTGTGTCTTCTGCTTCGCGTTCACATTTGTGGGCTGATGTTTTTAATGATCAGGAGGTCAGACGCTCTCGGTGTGATGGATGAGGAGGCCGTTATCAGCCCTCGCTGGCACTGATGCTGTGCTTTTACTCGTCGTCAACCTTCTCAGCGCTGCGCTCTAATGTGACTTTATAGAGAAAGAGAGAGACGGCAATCTTACGGTTCGACAGGAGTTTTCGAGAAAAGCATTGCACTTTCAGATTTAAGAACTAATGCATGGTTGCTTTGGTGAGAATGAACGCTCATTTTCAAAACAACAGATACATTTTGCATGTTTCCATATGAGCTCATAAGAGCACAAATTGCTAAATTTCACAAATAATTACAAAGAAACAGCAAATTACACATTCAGTTAAACCTGAAATTGTCAATTAGAAAGACTGAAATAGTATTTTTCTTGTCAAACTTTATTGACAACTTTGAAAAAAAATTTTTTTTTTACAATGTAGGATTCAATTTTAAACAATTTTCACTCAGAAATAATTGCAAGTAACCCATTGGATTAAACATGAAATAGTTGAAGTAGAAAGACTGAAATAGTATTTTTCTTGTAAAACATACTCCAGTAATCTTTGTTTTATTTACAACTTCGATTTTTTCCCCAATGTTGGATTTACTTTGAAACAATTTTCACTCAGAAATTGCTGGAAAATTTCACATATAATTACAAACAAATGACAAGTAACACAATGAATTAAACGTGAAATTTTGAAGTAGAAAAACTGAAATAGTATTTTATGATAGACAATAATCTTTATTTTATTTACAACTTCAAAAAAATTTTTTTTACAGTGTAGAATTTACTTTTAAACATATTTCATTCAGACTTTGCTAGTAAATTTCATATATTCTATTCAAACAGCAAGTAGCTCATTGAATTGCATGTAAGATTTTTAAGTAAATTGACTGAAATAGTATTTTCTTGTAAAACGTATTGCAAAAATATTTTTTTACAGTGTATGATTTACTTTGAAACAATTTTCACTTAGAAATTACTAGTAAATTTTACATTAAATAAATAAAAATAAAAAAACAAAGAAATGGCAAGTAACACATTATGTATAAAATTATACAGTATTTGACATTTTGAAGTAAAAATAATTAAATAGTATTTTCTTGAAAAACATACCCCAGTAATCTTATTTACAGCTTCAAAAAATATTTTTTTTACCATCTAACAAGAAATGATTCGTCACATTTAAAGTGTTTTCATTTTTCTGTTTGCATGACCTTTTGAAAGCATGCTTAATCCGAATTAATTGTGCAGTCCAGGAGAAACAGAGTTTAATAAAAATGTCATGTCATTTTGCAGCTCAAATACATTTAAGAATGTTTAGATATTTGTACTGAGAAAGAGCATTTTACTTCTGTCAGATTCTTCAGTCAGTATAATAATAGCATTGTCCTAAATCTCCTGTTGACACACAGAAGTAGCTGCTGAACAGTGAAGGCTCTCATGTTGCATACAGTAATCCGCTCATTATTGAACAGATAAGCGTGATCCTTTAAAACAGGTTCAAGGGCACAAACACACACTGGCACGATTGTTTCTGCTGGCCAGAACATCTACTGTACCTGCAGCAGCACTTATGTGTGTTTCTCCAGCCCAGTGTGCAAATCTCAATTCTTCACAGCTGTTTCAGCTCAGAGTGTTTTGGGACGCGCTTACAGATAACAGAGCGGAGCGGCTCGTTATCCTGGGACTGGATCCACAGCCAGAAGTGTTGTGACTCTGCTAATGAAAATGTGTCGTTTAGATCAGGTCTGCGGTTTCGGACGGTCCATGAGCTGCTCCTGAAGGCACACGGGAGTTTAGTGCAAGCAGATTGTTGGATGGAGCAGATTCAGCGCTCACTGCATGCGTTTGATTAGATGCACGAGCTGAGCTCCTTTTTAATGTCAGTGTTTTGCTGTGCACGTTCAAGGGGTTCAGATTTCTCATGGTTCAGCTTGTATCATGCTTTAAAGGAATAGTTCACCCAAAAATGACCATTTGCTGTAAATGTGCTCACCCGCAGTTCATCCGAGATGTGGATGAGTTTGTTTCTGCATCAGATTTGGAGAAATGCAGCATTGCATCAGTGTCTCAGCAATGGATGCTCTGCAGTGAATGGGTGCCGTCAGAATGAGAGTCCAAACAGCTGATAAAAACATCACAATAATCCACAAGTAATCCACAGCACTCCAGTCCATCAGTTAACATCTGGAGAAGACAAAAGCTGAAACAAATCCATCATTAAGACGTTTTTAACCAAAATACAAGTCCATAATCCATAATAATGCTTCCTCCAGTGAAAAAGTCCATCTCCTGTTGTCTCTCACATCAAAATGTGTTTAGAGCTGTTTAAACACTGCTTGATCTGTGCAGATTTCTCTCCTGATTCACACCAGAACACTTTTTCACTGGAGGAAGCGTTATTATGGATTATGGATTATTTTAGTTAAAATGTCCTAATGATGGATTTGTTTCTTACAAACACGCAGCTTTTGGCTTCTCAAGACATTAACTGATGGACTGGAGTGGTGTGGATTACTTGTGGATTATTGCAAAGACTACAGAATACCCAAGACGTGTCACTCGTATAGTTTTGAATGGGGAAAA
>NW_015664692.1:227829-234696 GCF_001515625.1 Sinocyclocheilus rhinocerous
TGCATCAGTGTCTCAGCAATGGATGCTCTGCAGTGAATGGGTGCCGTCAGAATGAGAGTCCAAACAGCTGATAAAAACATCACAATAATCCACAAGTAATCCACAGCACTCCAGTCCATCAGTTAACATCTGGAGAAGACAAAAGCTGAAACAAATCCATCATTAAGACGTTTTTAACCAAAATACAAGTCCATAATCCATAATAATGCTTCCTCCAGTGAAAAAGTCCATCTCCTGTTGTCTCTCACATCAAAATCCATCCACATATTTGTTTAGAGCTGTTTTGGACTGTAAACGCTGCTTGATCTGTGCAGATTTCTCTCCTGAGTCACACCAGACCACTTTTTCACTGGAGGAAGAGTTATTATGGATTATGGACTCGTATTTTAATTTTTAGCACATTTTTATGGTACATGCAATAAGCCAATATGTTTGCAATTCCATTTGTTGCCACCAGGCGCAATGACACACTTTATCTTTTAACTCAATGTTGCTTCTGCATGCAGTTTCTTTTCTGTTCCGCGATCCAGAGAATTACTGTATTTGCGCCTCATATTTCATGCACATTTCAATTGTAGATTTTCAACAATTCACCATTATCTGAAACATGGCAGGGTCTCTGTGGGTCTTAAATTCCCCTTAATTCCCCTTCCACTAATTAAGGTCTTAAATCGGAGCACTCTTAAAGCCATGGCATTAAATGTTCCAGTACAAATATCTAGACATCCTTAAATCACTTGAGATGCAAGTTGAAGATATGAAGTCTTATTTTCTGAGTAACTGAACAAAATGAAGTGAGTTTATGCTTAAAACAAGAACAAATATCTGTGGGGAATGAAAACTGGGTTTCCCTTTGAATTAAGTTGATTTTTCTGAACCCATTGTTATTGTTTTAATTATAAACTCACTTCATTTTGATCAATTTCTCATGAAACAAGGCTTCTTATTTTGTCATTTTCCTTCTCAAATAAATATATATTGATTTAAGAATATGTAGACATTTACATTGGAAAAAAATACTGATGAAGAACATGCACTAATGCACTGCGGGGGGGAAACTATTCTTTGGATTTTTATGAATTTTTAATCTAATTTTCCATTTTAAATCCTTAAAACAAGATGAATATACTTGATAAGCAACCCTACATAAGATATTAATATTAAGATTTCATGGATTGTATTTTTTTTTTTATTTTGAGTATTTTTTCTTGATGTAATAGCAGTACCTCAAGTAAAAGTTAAACACAAGTGAAAAATCTTTCAGTGCAATACGAAAAAAATAAATAAAATACAATTATATTTCTCTGAAAACAAGTCTTATTATCTAATGATTTTTAGATGCTTTAACTTGAAAGAAGTTAAAAACACATTTAAATATCGTTGATATATTGTTTTTACACTATTTTTACATTTTTGTTAATATTTTGAATTGGACTTTACTTTTATATGTTCTGTTTTAATTTGAATTTTAGTTAAAGTTTTGGTAATTTTGTTGTGTTTTTGTCATTTTTATTAGTTTTATTTATTTATTTATTTTTTAAATAGGTCTATATATTTTTTAATTAAGGTTTAGTTTTAGTTATTTTAGTATTCCAACTTGAACTAGATGAAAATGAAAAATGAAAAATAGTAGAAATAAAATAAGTATTTTTTATGATTTTATATCAATTAATTTTATGTCAAGTAATGATTTTTTAAAATGGTTTTAGTTAACAATAACCCTGGTTAAAAAAAACTAAATAAAATCTCATTGTGAAGTCATTTTTTGCAGCGCAGTTCACATAAAATATAAATTCTGTCATATATATATATATATATATTTACATTACATAATTTTTTTTGTAAAATTTTAAAAAATTAATTAAAAAGTAATGGAGATCTGTTGAAAGCTGTATTTTCAACTTTTGAATTGTTGCTAATACAAGACATTTACATTTAGAGACCATATTGACAGATTGTGTCCCATTCAATTTATTCCCTATTTTCGTTACTTGGTCTGAAAAAGGTCTTTAAAAAATGTACCTTCATAAAACCTGCCGAAAGCCTGCATAATAAAAATATAAACCTGTGGCTGCTGAGCTGAATGTGATTTCCATGTGGTTCCTGTGATCCTCCCATTGTCATTCCAGCAAGGTAACGTAAATGCCAGAAGAACACAAACTAAATCCATCAAACAGTGAATGAATAAATGCCTCACATCTTGCTGGATTCACATGTCTGCGGTTATTTTTAGCCGGCGGCTCCGCAGGGCAATGCAGATGTCTTGGCCAATGACCCGAGTCTTCATTAATATGTATGTTGACAATGGACCCAAGAATAAAAACCTCACTCCTCTATTTTTCCTCTCCTGTCCCAGCGGGCCACTGATTACCCACAATCCCTCCCCTCAAGCATGCAGCGAATGTGCTGAGTGTTTTAAACAAGTGCATCTCTTCTGTTTTAATGCTCCATAGTATAAATGTGATGGACGGATGCACTGAAAGATCAGACGATCGCTCTAATGTGTAGAGACGCATTACCTCTCTCTTCCTGTATCTTACTCGTTAGCCTCTTTAATTAAGAGCGCGTTGTTCTGTGGGAAAGAATCGAGCAGGAAAAGCTTCCTGACTCTCTGCCAAGTTAGACTGGGTTTCTCTGTTAAGCTCTGGGCCAGTAATGGAAGCAAGTCAAGCTTGTCGACAGATGCTGTGCTGCAGGATACGTGTCTTGTCTGTTGAAGCACAAAAGGCATTTCCTGTGGCTTACGGAGGATACAGGTTCTTTTAAATTTTTTTTATAGGAACATATGCTTGGGTGCACAAAAAAAAAATCTGGAAATTAGCAACCTTAGGAATGCACAGGGAACAGGTATATTTTTATATAAATTATAGATTATATTCAAAGGATTTGTAAGTTTTTTCAAATATTTAAAGTTTTAGTTATTTAGTACTTCAACTTGCCTGGGCAACTAGTACAAATAAAAGAAGTATTTTTTAACATTTTTATATCGGTTATATCTCAGTGGTGTGTGGTGGTGTTCTGAAATGAGGAGGCAAAGTCTTCAAGGTTTTTTTTTTTTTAAAAATTATTTTTTTTATCAAATGTAAATTCATGTCCCAGTCACATTTTCTTGGTTAAATAGACATTACTTACACTATCAGAAAAAATAAAATAAAAATCTACTGTATATTTTTACACTAACAATATAATCAATATTGTATTTATTAAAGTCAAGTATGAATGAATTTCATCAAGTTAGAGTTTTTAAGCATTTTACATTTATTCCAAAATAATAACTCAGGTGTTCTGAAATGAGGAGGCAAAGTCTTCAAGGTTTTTTTTTTTTTAAAAATTATTTTTTTTATCAAATGTAAATTCATGTCCCAGTCACATTTTCTTGGTTAAATAGACATTACTTACACTATCAGAAAAAATAAAATAAAAATCGACTTTATATTTTTACACTAACAATATAATCAATATTGTATTTATTAAAATCAAGTATGAATGAATTTCATCAAGTTAGAGTTTTTAAGCATTTTACATTTATTCCAAAATAATAACTCACAATTTAAACAATATATTTTATTTGTGAACTTCTGTTCAGCTGTTCTTTTTAATAGTTAACTTTTAACTATTTTTTTTAATTTATAAGATCATCAAAGCTCGGTAAATACTGGTCACAGACATGGAGATTGGAGACAAGCTGATTACTCACTAAAAACTTCCAAAGAGCATGTTTTCATGCCATTTTAAATCGTATTTAAAAAATTTTCACCCAGGCGCAGTTTTCCAGGCCCAGTGTGTCAATTTGCACCATAGAAACTCTATGGAAGGTTTTCATCATGGCAGAATTACCTCACAGCCTGAACCTGGACTCCAGTCCTGCCCTCATTAGATGTTGTGTGTCTTTGCGGTGCGTTTCTGGAGGCTCCGATGGGAATAGATCATGTTCACCATTAAGATCCAGTGAGCCAAAGGTGTCGCCTCCCCTCACCTTTACTCTATTAATCATGAGTCGCATTGAACCCCACACAGATGTCCTTCCTCCCTCAGCTCTTGAGAGCCTCTCGTCATCCTCTCGCCCAGACAGTGCTGGATAAGAGCATCTGGAGATCCGGTTTCTCCACCGAGTTAAAGGGTACGGATCGGAGACCTGTGCTAATGAAGGTGTGGTACGAGACCCGTTTTGATGTGTTTCTCAGAAAAAAAACCTCAGAAAACATCCCAGCAACAATAGCACCTCGTCACATGGGAGCTGAAGCCCAGCTGCACTTCATTAGTTCTGTTCTTTCCATATTTAGATCCGTCTCGATCCTAAAAAGCAGCTCACCGCATATTTGTGGCTGGCCAGTCATAGTGCACTTCTTAAGGACTTCCTGTGCCATTTTTCAAGTGCGCTAAAAAATTGGACACAGATCCTGCAGATGAGGGGAAAATCCATTGTATTAAATAGGTGTCGTGAAACATTTTTCCAGATCAATGCTAAAGGCTAGTTATTTTCTGCGCTGTGAGATCAAGCAGTTGAGCTCGGATCTGACTGCTCGTTATACAGTATATTAGTAATGAAAGATTGAAATATGATTGAATATGCTACATTAATTAATTGTAATTAGATGCTACCTGTTTTGTATGAAAGCTGCTGGATAAAAAAAATTAAAAGGCAATTGAGAGTTTATTCCACAAAAAACTCAGAATTGTGAGATCCAAATCCAGAATTAAGATATATTAAACTCCAAATTGCGAGATAAAATCTGAACTGTGAGATATAAACTCTGAGTTGCGAGATATAAACTCTGAATTGCGAGATATAAACTCCGAATTGTGAGATATAAACTCCGAATTGCGAGATATAAACTCCGAATTTTGAGATATAAACTCCGAATTGCGAGATATAAACTCTGAATTGCGAGATATAAACTCCGAATTGTGAGATATAAACTCAGAATTGTGAGATTTAAACTCCGAATTGCGAGATATAAACTCAGAAATGTGAGATTTAAACTCCGAATTGCGAGATATAAACTCCGAATTTTGAGATATAAACTCAGAATTGTGAGATTTAAACTCCGAATTGCGAGATTTAAACTCCGAATTGCGAGATATAAACTCTGAATTGCGAGATTTAAACTCCGAATTGCGAGATGTAAACTCCGAATTGCGAGATTTAAACTCCGAATTGCGAGATTTAAACTCCGAATTGCGAGATTTAAACTCCGAATTGCGAGATATAAACTCTGAATTGCGAGATTTAAACTCCGAATTGCGAGATGTAAACACCGAATTGTGAGATTTAAACTCTGAATTGCGAAATATAAACTCAGAATTGTGATTGTATTAAATAGGTGTCGTGAAACATTTTTCCAGATCAATGCCTTTTCCTTTCATCAATTTTGTATGAAAGCTGCTGGATAAAAAAAAATAAAAAGGCAATTGAGAGTTTATTTCACAAAAAACTCAGAATTGTGAGATCCAAATCCAGAATTAAGATATATTAAACTCCAAATTGCGAGATAAAGTCTGAACTGTGAGATTTAAATTCCGAGAATTGCGAGATATAAACTCAAAATTGCGAGATATAAACTCAGAATTGCGAGATTTAAATTCTGAGAATTGCGAGATATAAACTCCGAATTGCGAGATTTAAATTCCGAGAATTGCGATATATAAACTCCGAATTGCGAGATTTAAACTTATAGTTGCGAGATATAAACTCCGAGTTGCCAGATATAAACTCAGAAATAGAATTGTGAGATTTAAACTCAGAATTGCGAGATATAAACTCAGAATTGCGAGATATAAACTCCGGAATGAGAGATAGGCCTATAAACTTGCAATTCTGAGAAAAAAAGTTGAAATTACGACATGTAAACTCCAAATTGCAAAATAAAATCTGAATTGCGAGATATAAACTCAGAACTGCGAGATATAAACTCTGAATTGTGAGATATAAACTCCGAATTGCGAGATATAAACTCCGAATTGCGAGATATAAACTCTGAATTGCGAGATATAAACTCCGAATTGCGATATATGAACTCCGAATTGCGATATATAAACTCCGAATTGCGAGATTTAAACTTATAGTTGCGAGATATAAACTCCGAGTTGCCAGATATAAACTCAGAATTGCGAGATATAAACTCAGAGTTGCGAGATATAAACTCCAAATTGTGAGATATAAACTCAGAATTGTGAGATATAACCTCTGAATTGCGAGATTCAAACTCCGAATTGTGAGATTTAAACTCTGAATTGCGAGATATAAACTCCAAATTGTGATATTTAAACTCTGAATTGCGAGATATAAACTCAGAATTGCGATATATAAACTCCGAATTGTGAGATTTAAACTCCGAATTGCGAGATATAAACTCAGAATTGTGAGATTTAAACTCCGAAATGCGAGATATAAACTCAGTGTGACGAGAGGGGCGGGATGGATAAAATGAGGAGTGACAACAGTGTTGGAGGAGAGAGGACCAGGCCTGGATTTTATTTTGTGTTTGTTTATTTTATTATTAAAGTTTTGTTCAGATGTTCGCCGGTTCCCGCCTCCTTCTTCCCGTGACTACAAACGTTGTTACATTGGTGCCGAAACCCGGAAGGAAGGAGGGACACGCTGCCAGAGATCCCTTGCCGCTGTGGTGAATCCGCGGGCGGAACAGTCTGCCGCCGTGGATGCTCGAGGCGGTGGGCTGGAGTTAGTTGCCGGGTGGGGGGGCGGACGAACTCGCTGCTGGCCGTCTGGGATGTGGAGGGACGGCTGCCGTCCATAAGGGAGCGGAGGAGTCGCCGTCGTTTGCCTGAGGCCGGAGCCTGCTGCCATCCGCCATGATGGGGAGGAGCAGGGAACGGGGGACTCCTGCCGGCTGCCCGAACCCGGAG
>NW_015664692.1:234871-248705 GCF_001515625.1 Sinocyclocheilus rhinocerous
GAATTGCGAGATATAAACTCCGAATTGCGAGATTTAAATTCCGAGAATTGCGAGATATAAACTACGAATTGCGAGATTTAAATTCCGAGAATTGCGAGATATAAACTACGAATTGCGAGATTTAAATTCCGAGAATTGCGAGATATAAACTACGAATTGCGAGATTTAAATTCCGAGAATTGCGAGATATAAACTACGAATTGCGAGATTTAAATTCCGAGAATTGCGAGATATAAACTACGAATTGCGAGATTTAAATTCCGAGAATTGCGAGATATAAACTACGAATTGCGAGATTTAAATTCCGAGAATTGCGAGATATAAACTCCGAATTGCGAGACATAAACTCTGAATGGCGAGATATAAACTCCGAATTGCGAGATATAAACTCCGAATTGCGAGATATAAACTCAAAATTGTGAGATATAAACTCTGAATTGCGAGATATAAACTCTGAATTGCGAGATATAAACTCAGAATTGCGAGATATAAACTCAGAATTGAGATATAAACTCAGAAATGAGATCTAAACTCAGAATTGAGATATAAACTCAGAAATTAGATCTAAACTCAGAAATTAGATCTAAACTCAGAATTGAGATATAAACTCAGAAATGAGATCTAAACTCAGAATTGAGATCTAAACTCAGAACTGCGAGACATAAACTTACAATTCTGAGAAGAAAAGTCACAATTTCCTTTTTAATATTTTTATTCCGTGGTGAAGAAAAAAACTGAATTGTGAAATGTAAACTCAGATTTCTGAAAAAAAAGTTGCAATTACCTTTTTATTTATTTATTTATTTATCTCGTGGTGGAAACAAGCTTCCATAGTTGTGCCCTAATTTTATGGCTGTATGAAACTCAACTGATTTTTTGGGCTGAAACGTTTAATTGCTAAATGCTAAAGCTCTGCTGCCATAAACATGGAAAACTTGGCATTTACCTAGTGAAATATTCTTGAGAGAACTGACATTTATAAGAGCGCTAATGGTGTATAAAATATAGCATATTTGCAATTTTATAATGTGAATTAAGTTGATCGTTCACACATTTAAGCGCCTTAATGACAGTTTGGTGTGATCTGTCTATAAATGCAAATGATGGGATCCATCCATCTGTGGTTCCAAATCATCAATGAAAGTCATTAGACTCAAATGCACTGCAACAAATGACCACATTTTATGAATAAATGCAGAGATGCAAAGCCAGAATGGAGTTTTGGCTTTTATTTTGGAGCTCTATCAAAATCCACGTGTTTCTGTCCAAATATTCATGGGAGTAATATTTGTCTTAATGTCCACCTCCAGAATCATGACTAGTTTGTTCCTTTGCTTGACCTACTATTCAGCAGAAATCAGCTAGAATGATTGCAGGTCACGTAGTTTGTGTTATTAATAGGCATCGGTCTCAGCGGAAACACACTTTACTTTGGGCCGCTCTGTTCTTTCTCATTGTTGGAGAAGGAAAGTAATCACTCATAGGACTGTTTGCTTTGTTTCAGAAGTCTTGGATCTGTGTGCTGGTACTGTATTGTTCTGCTTGAACCTTGGGTTGGAGAGATGCTCTAATTTGTGAGGAAATGGTCCTGCTGCTTTGGCACTGTTGCCTGGATACCGCATCCACCTGGAGCAGCATATGGCCGCAGCATGTTGTGCTCCGTGAGAAATGAGCGGAACGCCAAAACATCCCGGTGTGGTGATGTAATGTGCCTTACAAGAGTTTTACAAGGTGAGATTCAATCTTCTGTGTCTCTTAACAGACGCCACGGGAGAGAGCGGCAAATGAGCAGCTGCGAGCGAGACAAAGACATCATCAGACATTTGTGTTCCAACAGCAAACACAACGTGTGGTGAAAACTCAAATAGCATTTCTCTTTTAGTTTCTTTTAGTTATGTAATGCATTTAAGCATCAAAAGCAAAATGCGACAGAAACGTCACACTTAAAAATGTCAATGCATTAGATAACAAAATGTCAAAGCAAATGGCGTTTATTTGAAAGATATCACAAACACTCTTCTGACAAGTGAGGCAAAACATGGTTAGATTTGAAAAGATAAACTGACTTTATATTTATGCATTTAGCAGACACTTTTGTCCAAAGCAACTTACATTGCATTCAAGGTTTATATTTGATCAGTTCGTGCTTTCCCTGGGAATTGAACACATGAGCATATATAAATAGTAAATCTGATGTAAATCTAAATTAATTTCATTAGTGCCAGCATCATGCCGACTGCAAACCCTGGTGTATTTTTCGCTCTTTTGCCCTGTGGCAGGCCGTTTGGTGTAAAAGCAAGGTCAGGGATGAGTGTATTCCCAGCGTCCATCCTGCCAACACTTCCATCCAAGTTCCATCCATCATTCCAGCCAACACTCCTCCAGTCCAGTCCTGCGGTCAGAGCCGCTGACTCTCGCCAAGAGAGAGCTTCCCTTCATATTTCATAATAAAAGACCACCTGGGGTATTCTGTCATAGACGCGCACTTTTTGGTAGTTTATTTATTAATTTAGTTTATTTTAAAGTTCATTTTATTCTCTATTTTGGCTGCAAGTAAGTTGAATTTAGCTTCATCGTCCAAACACATGTGATCTGACTCTCAGGAGTGTTTGTTATGGTTCTCTGCTTCAGTGTTTCCAAAAACTGACAGCAATTTCCTAAAACAAACAACTGAAAATATGACAATGTCATTCTGAAGATGAGGATGTTCAGATCTGTTTCTGGTCTGTCAGTTTCATGTTCAGAGTCATTCGTTTGACCGTGACTCTGAATATACAGTATTTTCAGTTTTTTAAATAAATTTTTAGTAATTTTATGTGCTTTTATCATTAGTTGTCATTAGTTTTCATTCTTTTAAATATTTAGCTTTAATTGTGTTTTTCAGTTTTAGTCATTTTAGTACTTATGTATTTCAAATACAACATTTCTGATATATAGAATTGTACTAAAATTACTCAAACTAAAACAGAAATAAAAACATATATATAATATATAATAATAAAATAAATATAAAATGTAACGTATAATACAATGTAATATAAAAATTATATATATATATATATATATAATTTTAGCTTTGTTTCCATAACTGAAATATGTTTTTAAATTCTTTTTATAATTTATTAGTTAAAGTAAATTTAGTAATTCTATCCAGTGTTGGGTAAGTTACTCTAAAAATGTAATTAATTACTAGCTACATCTTCAACAGTGTAATTAGATTACTGTGCTAATTAGTCTCTCTAAAAAGTATTGCGTTACTCATTACTAATTACTTCCTAAATCCCATATCAACCAGTTGAACAATACCAGGATAGACATGAAACTACACTTTTAATTGTTTCAAATAAGTAATACAATATTGCATGAATTATTCTTGAACTGACCAAAGTATTTAAAGGGAGAAGGTTGCATTCAAAACATATATTTTAACACTAGATGTTAAATTTTGACGTTAAATCCACTAAATTAAATTACAGAAAAATTTAGAGTAATCCTTTACTTTACTGTTTCAAGTAAATTATTGTAATTAATTACTTAGTAAGGCATTACACTCAACACTTTATATATATATATGATGAATAAATAGTTCTTATTTATTTGCAAATCTGGTTATTTTCTGTCATTCTGTTTCGTTGTCACCTGAAACTTCATCTTTAAGGTCAGCTCTGCTTTTATCTTTCAAAGTTTCGCTCTGTGTTTCCTCAGACTTTCCTCATCTTCGTCGCAGATGGGGCGTCTTCAATCAAAGCACTCTCATTTAAGTCTTGGCCTCTGAGGTGAAAATGGGCTTATGAAAAACAGACACGCACAAACAAACACTTCTTGGCCCCTGACAACACTGATTCATTCCCTGATCACTTTGTGAACCCGCCGTAAGTTCGTCTGAAGGGTGATGCGCGCATCAGAATGCAGAGAACATGACGTCTCATCTGGATTCGACCTCGCTAAATGAGCTGGAAAGCTCTCAATTCAGTTCTGTCACGGATCACTCAAGAATTGATGCGTCGTCTATTTGAGTTGAAGGATGAACTCGGGACAGACTAAATAGATGCTCACACCCGGGTTATTTAATATGAGGGTAGGGATTGGTTACTGAAGTCAGCTTTGAGTTTGCATGCCAGTGTTTGAATGTTGTTTCTTGTAAATGCATGATACCCTCAGATGTAAGACTCTCTCGCGTGTGTTTTTTCTGTAGACAGTCATGTTAGTTAGATTTGCGCCGCTGATCTCACAGTCTCCAAGGTTTCGGACGTCCTTATGATGGAACAACGCATTTCTCGTACTCAGCTGGGATAATTAGTGCTAAAATTAGAGTGGCTGCAATTAGATAATTGTATAAGAGGCACAATTAGCTCTAAAAACATGAACACAGCTGACTGTCACACTGCATATATATTTAAGCTCTGCCTACAACTTGTGTATAACCAAGGGTTATTATCGTTAACTATAACTAAATGCATAAAAAGAAAGAAAAAACATTATAATTATTTGAAATAAAAATATAAACATTACCCGAAATAAAATATAAAAAACTTTCAGCTTGTTGCCAAGGCAACATTTCTAATTTACGGTTAGTTTAAGTACTAAAATAACTAAAACTAAATAAATTAAAACAAAAAATTTAAAAATGATTTAGATACAATTAGAAAACAAACAAACAAAATGATGAAAACACACAACAAAATTACAAGTTTATGACATTTCTCATTGTATAGTTTAAGTTGATGTACTAAATTAACTAAAACTACAAACTAAAACTTAATAAAAAATTACATAGACATATTTAAAAAAATTACAAAAATAGCAAAACTACAAGGCAACATTTCTCATTGTTTAATTTAATTTGAAGTACTAAAATAACTACAACTAAAAATTAAAACATTATAAAAACGATATAGATGCATTTAAAAAAAGCAAACAAATTAAAAAAATGACAAAAACACAAAATTACACGGCAACATTTCTCATTGTCATTTATTTTAAGTTGAAGTACTAAAATAACTAAAACTAAATAAACTAAAACTAAAAAATGTAAACTTAATAAAAACAAACATTTCTAATTTACGTTTAGTTTAAGTACTAAAATAACTAAAACTAAATAAATTAAAACAAATTTTTTTAAAATGATTTAGATACAATTAGAAAACAAACAAACAAAAAGACAAAAACACACAACAAAATTACAAAAACATTTTATTTCTGCTAATTGCTAAGGCAACATTTCTCATTTCTTTTGAAGTACTAAAATAACAAAAAAAACGGTAACACTTTACAATAAGGTTCCATTAGTTAATGTTATTTATTGTATTAACTAACATGAACAAACAATGAACAATATATTTATTACAGTATTTATTAATCTTTGTTCATGTTAGTTAATGGAAATACAGTTAGTTCATGTTAATTCACAGTGCATTAACTAATGTTAACAAATACAACTTTTGATTTTAATAATGCATTAGTAAATGTTGAAATTAATATAAACTAAAATTAATAAACACTAGAAGTGTTGTTCATTCTTAGTTCATGTTAACTAAAGTAGTTAACTAATGAACCTTATTGTAAAGTGTTACCAAAAAAACTTTATAGACATATTTTTTGAAAAATTGTCATTAATTTATTATAAACTAATAAAACTGACAAAAACATGACAAAATTACAAAAACGTATTTATTTCAGCTATTTCAATTTCCCATTTTTGTTTACTTTAAGTTGAAGTACTTGAACAACTAAAACTAAATAAACGTAAAAACTAAAACATCTAAACTAATAAAAAATGACGCACACACACACATACACACACACGTCTGGTTAGCTATCCTTGTGGGGACTCTCCATAGGCGTAATGGTTTTTCTACTGTACAGACCGTATATTCTATTGCCCTACACCAACCCTACCCCTAAACCTACCCCTCACAGGAAACTTTCTGCATTTTTAGATTTTCAAAAAACTTCATTCTGTGTGATTTATTAGCATGTTTACCCATGGGGACCTCAATTTAGGTCCCCACCGTGACACGAGTCCCCATGAGTCTGTGTGTTCAGGTTTAAGTCCCCACCAGAATAGAAAAACAGGTACACACACACACACACACACACACACACACACACACAACAAAATTACTAAACTTTCAACTAAAATTAAAATGAAAAGAGAAAATATAAAAATCAAATCAATTTCAAAATATGAACAAAATCTATAATAGTATATAAATGATTCTAAACACTTTTGTGTAACTTTTGAAGAGGCAACATGGAAAGTGTTTTCTCAGCTATTTTGCTTCAAAAAAAAAAAACACGTCTGAATCGATATCTAAAGATTCTTGTGACATTCACCTGTAATTTGTCTTGATGCACTGGAAGAAGACACAATACATTTATACAGTATATTTTCTATGAAAATAAGCCTCCTTGTCTGATGCAGTTTTGATTTTCAGCTCAATTTCTCATTTGAAGGATGTGTGGATGTTTGTCCTGGCAAACAAGACAAATATACTCTTTGAGAATGATATTTTTACACTGTTTACACATCAAGCGAAGCTCAATAAACCCACAGCCATTAGTTTTCGCTTCGGTCTGTCCGCAGCACAATTAGACATAATTACGCCCAGAAAATGGATTAAACAATTGTCTTTGCATGAATAATGTAAATCGAAGCTCATTCTCTGGCAGTCTTAAATGGGCGCTCTTCTCGTATTGATTTCTGTCTCGTCCTGACCGCTGCCTCTCGTGTCTCAGACCGCCAGCTTCCTGTCATGCATCCATTTCCTCTTCACTGGTCTGTCCTGTTCACTCTCAGCTCCGCTCCATCAGCGCAGCCATCAAGACCTCAATATTTATCACCTTGAAGTTCAGAGCTGCAGAGGATTATGTGCGTTTCCTTCTGCTTCACTGCTAAAAAATGATGTTCTTCCTCTGTATTTGTGTCTTGTTTTCTGGTATAAATTTAAATATTTTTTATATAAATTATATATATATATTATATAATATTTTTCCTATAAAATATTTTTGTGGAAAGGGTGATACATTTTATTTTTCAGGATTCACAGATGAACTGAAAGTTCAAAAGAACAGCATTTATTTGAAATAGAAATCTTTTCTAACATCATAAATGTCTTTACTGTCACTTTTGATCAATTCAATGCGTCCTTGATGAATAAAAGCATTCATTTCTTTCAGAAAAAAAAGTACTGATGCCAAACTGTATGGGTTGACCTCGGTCTATTTTAAGAATTCATAAGAATATGTGTAGCTTGCGCTACTAACATCAGCCACTAAACAAAACATGCAGTTGTTTCAGTCCTGGCTTCTGATTGGTCGATCCAGTGCGACTAACCAGTAGAAGTGCAAATGATCATAATACTTTGCCTGAATCTGATTTCCATGTAATGTGTGAGTTCTCAAATTCACACTGTGTACATCTGTGTTCATTCTGATGCTTTTAGCTGCTCTGAGACGAATCTACTGCGTATCAGATTCTCTGCTCATTATTACGCTCTCTCTCTCTCTCTCTGTTCACTTTGGCTCTCATGCTGAATTCAAACAGTATGGCAGATAAATATATTCATGCGAGGAAGCCAAACATCTGGATTTCCTCTTTCCTACTAGAACGCCATCCCGTCTCATTCCTGCCACATGATGAATGATATGAGATTGGGAACATATTAGCATCTCATTTAATTAATATGAGGCTGTAGATGTTATGAACTTCACCTTAAATGTCTGTGATCCACACGGCCTGTGTAGTTGCATGAAAAAGAGTGAAACAGAAATAGCGACGGTTTCGCAATCGATGTTGTTTGCACACTTTAGACTGTGATTTTATGAATGTTTGTGACATGACACAAAGAAACAACCATGAAAACAGACAGTAAATACAGTGTTTGCTCCACTGTAATCTGTGGTTAACCTATTGGGGAAAATGATTTCTGAGATAGTAATAGTTGTTATTTGTTGCTAGGTTACTGCATCGTGACAAAAGCCCCTCTTGAGATTAATCAAGATCAGCGCTCTGGTTGAGATTGGAGACGGAGACACAAATGGCACAGATTGTCAAGGACCAATTTTGCTAATGTTGCTTGTTTTCTTACACAGAACAGGCACAGGATGCACATGAGCCCATAATAATGCCAAAAACATGTTTATTAGAATTAAAGTCTGAGAAATGCATGTAATATTATTAAAATTAATCTTAACCCTGTAAAGCCTGACATGTGAAATAATAGTCTTTTTTTTTTTTTAACAGAATAGTTTATTTAGACAAAATATAGAAAGAAATCTAAAAAAAATTTTAAAAATACAGAGACTCAAACTGAGCAAAAATATGAATTTGGTGCAGATGCTGATATTTATATGGACGGAAAGTATGCAATTTTGATGTAAATCAAATGTAAATCAATGAGATCTTCATAACAGCATAGTAGATACTGACATAAAATGATATAAATATCAGTCGTCACTCTATATCTCCAATAATATGTCTTAGTTATATAATATTTAAATGCTTACACTGCAAAACATGATTTTCATACCTAATATTTGTCTTGTTTTGTAGTACAAATATCTAAACACTTCTGAATCAAGATACATTTACTTGAGAAGCAAAATAACTATAAAATGTATCAGATTTGTAGTTTTTGCTTAAAATAAGATAGTAATAGTTGTTATTTGTTGCTAGGTTACTGCATCGTGACAAAAGCCCCTCTTGAGATTAATCAAGATCAGCGCTCTGGTTGAGATTGGAGACGGAGACACAAATGGCACAGATTGTCAAGGACCAATTTTGCTAATGTTGCTTGTTTTCTTACACAGAACAGGCACAGGATGCACATGAGCCCATAATAATGCCAAAAACATGTTTATTAGAATTAAAGTCTGAGAAATGCATGTAATATTATTAAAATTAATCTTAACCCTGTAAAGCCTGACATGTGAAATAATAGTCTTTTTTTTTTTTTAACAGAATAGTTTATTTAGACAAAATATAGAAAGAAATCTAAAAAAAATTTTAAAAATACAGAGACTCAAACTGAGCAAAAATATGAATTTGGTGCAGATGCTGATATTTATATGGACGGAAAGTATGCAATTTTGATGTAAATCAAATGTAAATCAATGAGATCTTCATAACAGCATAGTAGATACTGACATAAAATGATATAAATATCAGTCGTCACTCTATATCTCCAATAATATGTCTTAGTTATATAATATTTAAATGCTTACACTGCAAAACATGATTTTCATACCTAATATTTGTCTTGTTTTGTAGTACAAATATCTAAACACTTCTGAATCAAGATACATTTACTTGAGAAGCAAAATAACTTTAAAATGTATCAGATTTGTTAGTTTTTGCTTAAAATAAGAAAAATATCTGGCAATGGGGTCAGAAAAATCATCTTAATTCAAATGGGAAACAAGATTATTTTTCTTGCTTCACTGGGAGATATTGTTTTTCTCATTTTAAGCAAAAACCCACTTAATTTTGATACATTTTTCAGAAAACAAAGTCATTTTGCTTCTCTAGTAAATGTATTTTGATTTATGAATGTTTAGATGTTTGTACTGGAAGACAAGACAAAAATGCTAAGTAAGAAAGACATTTTTTGCAGTATGATCAAAGCTCTGTAATTTCAAAACATGTAATGCAATGCAACCCAGTGCTGATTGAGAGCTGAAGAAATAAAGGCTCCTCAGAAGATGTGAGATGTTCTGGAGGCTTGTGAAGATCATTCCTCCGCTGAGGAACAGTGAAAGTAAAGCTTCTGGAAACAAACGCTCCTCAAAAGATCCTGAGGATCATACTGGAAGACAAGACAAAAATGCTAAGTAAGAAAGACAGTTTTTGCAGTATGATCAAAGCTCTGTAATTTCAAAACATGTAATGCAATGCAATCCAGTGCTGATTGAGAGCTGAAGAAATAAAGGCTCCTCAGAAGATGTGAGATGTTCTGGAGGCTTGTGAAGATCATTCCTCCGCTGAGGAACAGTGAAAGTAAAGCTTCAAAAGATCCTGAGGATCAGATTTGAGACTCTAAAAACATGATTGATGGAGAATCAAGTAAAGCTGAGCTGCTTCAGTCCAGTAAGTGTTCATCTGGAGATATTACTGCAGTTATTCTGATGTTTACTTGATAAAAATCAGTCAAGATTTGACAGCAGAAAGACACGAGAAGCTCCAGCTGAAGAGGATCGTTTGTACAATTAAACTAAAAAACTCTAAACTATCAATCAGAGACAGAAGGCATGGAGTAGATTGTGAAGTTTTGATCATGCCTATAAATGTGTGCTTCAAATACGCTGCAGTAGCTTCATAAGGTTAATATTTTTCATCTCAGCATCATTAATCAGTTGTAATTGGTTTCACAGGGTCAGTTCAGTATCATCCTCCTAAAAACAAAACTTTAAATCTTAAACTTGAGCAGCTTGTAATGAAACTGCGTGTGTTTGGCACATTTGCATGTAAAGCGGACGTGAAGGGTGAGCAGCACACGCAGGGAATCATCAGGGCGGAGCTGATATGTGCTGCGCTGTGATTTACTGTGTTCTTACAATGCATTAGCATGATAACCACCGCAGCGTAAATCTCACTCTGGTAATGCGAATGCGCGAATGCATTTGTGTGATTCATGGATGGCATCTCCGCACGCAGGTCTGCAAATCATTAGCGCGCAGACGTCATATTTCTGCGGTGGAAATGACAGCTCTAATGCATCTCCGGGAAGGGCTGCAGTCGTGGAAGCAGGCAGTTTCTGTGGAGAACAAACGGATGCGGCTTGTTACTGCTGTAAGTGGCCACAGACTGCCACAGAAAGCTCAACCATTGGAGCTGCAGGGGGCTGAACATGGAGAAACTAATATCGTGAATTTGCACAGATGTACATGCTGCTCTTGTCATCTTTATGGCTTTGTAGAGTCGTGTTTGTTGCTTTAGGGGAAATCCCAGCTAACAGGGAAGTTATATGGAAGTTTATGGAACATCTTTATAACTTAAAGTTATAAATATTTGATATAAGTTCTCATAACGTAGACACATAAAGCTCCCTTTCAGTTGGTCACTACGAGTCACATCGGTGACCGACGAATTGGGATCTCGCTTGGAATGACTCGACTCGTACTCCGGTACTCCAGCCGATATGAAGACGGGGTTTTACAGCCCCTATTTCATTGTACCCAAGAAAGGTGTTGGGTTATGACCGATCTTGGACCTGCGTGTGTTTTTTTTTTTTAAAAAAACAAAAGAAAAAAACAAGATGACTGGAACAATTATTGACCCCAAAAATATATATTATAAAAGAAAATAATAATAATAAATACAAAACACTTGTGCCAACCAAAACAACTGTTTAAACAACAAACTGAAAGTCTTATTACAGGAGCAGTCACACAGTAGAGAAGAATGTAAAAATTAACTATCTTCCAGTATGCAGGGAGTGTACGTTTCCATATATCCAAGGAGATAACCCCACATTTTATAAAAGTTCTTGGAGGAACCCCTCAGTGAATATCTAATTCTTTCCAGTTTGATGAAGTGAAAAACGTCATTAATCCATAAGGAGTGAGTAGGTGGAGCAGATGACTTCCAATGCAGTAAAATCCGGCGTCTGGCCAAGAGGGACACAAAAGCCATAAAATCTGCCTTGTACCCTGAACAGCGAACTGACAAAGGAAGTGTACCAAACAGTGCTGTTATAGACACAGGTTTAATTGCTGTCCCAACTACTTGAGACATTGTCTCAAATATTTCCGACCAATATCCATATAGAGTTGGGCAGAACCAAAACATATGTGCCAGGGTTGTAGGAGCCTGACGACAACAGTCACAAATAGGATCAACATCAGAGTAAATTGTAGAAAGTTTGACCTTAGTCCAATGAGTACGATGAGGTATTTTGCATTTGATCCGACCGTGTTTGGCACTCACAGATGAGGAATGTACCCTATATAAAATGCTTTCCCACAGTTCGTCTGAGATGTCTTCTAATAAGTCTTCCTCCCATTGAGTTTTTATGGATGTCAGTGAGCTTCTATGCAGAGAACATATTTTGTCATAAAAAATTGAAATCATCCCTTTCTCAATACACATTGGTTCGAGTATTAAATCTATAGGAGTAGGAGAGGGGAGGCTAGGGAACTGAGGATGCATATTATGGATAAAACTGCAAACCTGCAAATATCTGAAAAAAAATGTTCTGGGCAGCAGGACCTGCGTGTCTTGAACCGGGCCCTTCACCGGTTACCGTTCAAGATGTTGATGCAGAAACGCATCTTCGGGTGCATCCGTCCCTGAGATTGGTTTGCAGCGATCGACCTGAAGGACGCGTACTTTCATGTGTTGATCCTTCCGCACCACCGACCATTGCTGCGGTTCGCGCTTGAAGGACGAGCATATCAGTACAAGGTCCTGCCCTCCGGGCTGTCCCTGTTGCCCTGTGTCTTCACGAAAGTTGCGGAGGCAGACCTTGTTCCCCTGAGAGAGCAGGGCGTTCGCATTCTCAACTACCTCGACGACTGGCTCATACTAGCTCAGTCTCAGGATCAGTTGTGCGAACACAGGGACTTGGTGCTCTCACACCTCAGCCGGTAGGACCTTCGGGTCAACTGCGAAAAGAGCAAACTCTCCTCGACGCAGAGGATCTCTTTTCTCGGTATGGAATTGGATTTGGTCGAACAGACAGCACGCCTCATGCAGGGACGTGCTCAGTCGGTGTTGAACTGCCTGAATATGTTCAAGAGCAGGAGGGCAGTCCCACTGAAACAGAGGCTCCTGGGGCGTATGACAGCAGCAGCGGCAGTCACGCCGCTGGAGCTGCTTCATATGAGACCGCTTCAACACTGGCTCCATGGCCGAGTCCCGAGGTGGGCGTGGCAACGCGGCACTTTCCGGGTCCAAGTTACACCGGCCTGCCGCCAAACCTTCACCCCGTGGTCAGACCTTGCGTTTCTCCGGGCAGGAGTGCCCCTAGAACAGGTTTACAGGCATGCTGTAGTTTACATGGATGCCTCCACCACCGGCTGGGGGGCCACGTACAACGGGCACGCAGTGTCGGGGGTTTGGACGGGCCCCCAACTGCACTGGCTGCCTAGAGCTGCCTAGAGTTGTTAGCAGTACGCCTTGCCTTGAACCGTCTCAGAGGGTCGCTTACGAGGCAAGCACGTGCTGGTCCGCATGGACAGCACTACGACCGTTGCGTACATCAAACGACAAGGTGGTCTATGCTCCCGTCGCATGTCACAACTCGCCCGCCACCTCCTCCTCTGGAGTCAGAAGCATCTGAGGTCGCTTCGTGCTATTCACATTCCGGGCCTGCACAACCGTGCAGCTGACGAGCTGTCATGAGTTGCGCTCCCCGGAGAGTGGAGACTCCATCCCCAGACGGTCCAGCTGATTTGGAGACATTTCGGAGCTGCTCAGGTAGACCTGTTTGCCTCTCCAAAGACTTCTCACTGCCAGTTGTTTTACTCCCTGACCGAGAGAACACTTGGCACGGATGCACTGGCACACAGCTGGCCGTGGGGCCTGCGCAAGTATGCATTTCCCCCAGTGAGCCTTCTCGCACAAACACTGTGCAAAATCCGGGAGGACGAGGAGCAAGTCTTGCTAGTGGCGCCGTAGTTGGAGCGAAGGCTGTCTCCCTCCACCCTTAATGTCTACATGGCTGCGATTGCTGCCAACCACAACCCCGTGGAAGGGAAGTCGGTGGGGAAGCATGACCTGATCATCAGGTTCCTTAGGGGGGCAATAAGGCTAAATCCTCCACGGCCCCCCTCTATAACCTCTTGGTGCTCTCAGAGCACTACAGCAGGGCCCATTTGAGCCTTTGCAGACAGT
>NW_015664692.1:248733-248993 GCF_001515625.1 Sinocyclocheilus rhinocerous
GTGCCCAAGGTTCCCGCTACTCCCTTCAGGGATCAGGTGGTGAGCCTGCAAGCGCTGCCCCCGGAGGTGGCAGACCCAGCCCTAACTTTGCTTAGTAGACAGGACACAAAGCTTCAGGACCTCAAACCAGCTCTTTGTCTGTCACAGAGGCCGGCAGAAGGGGAATGCTGTCTCTAAGCAGAGGATGGCCCACTGGATAGTGGATGCCATCACCCTGGCTTATCAGGCACAGGGTGTGCCCTGCCCGCTCAGGTTGCGGG
>NW_015664692.1:249610-255170 GCF_001515625.1 Sinocyclocheilus rhinocerous
GCATGCCAATGTGCATTGGCTCGTTTAGTTACACTCGAAGTAGATTGGTCTCTCTAAGCGAGATCCCAACTCGTCGGTCATCTGACGTGACGTGTCCGTTCCCTCCTTCAGGGAACGAGGGTTACATACGTAGCCGAGACGTTTTTTCAAACAGTTCCAGATTTGAACATGTAAGGATTATGGATCCGGACCAGGTCCAGACCCTTCCTGTATCTGCTAATGAAGCAGCTCATCCGACCCAGATCCGATTCAGACTGGTTCATGGAGTAGTTCATCTGGCCCGGATCTAACCTGGACCCGTTCATTAAGTGGGTCATACCTTCAAAATTGGTTTTCTGGCTAAAACTAGCAATAGAAATATCTAAAATAGAGCTGACCAACATATAAACTAGATTACACTACAACAGCTTAATATTCCATATATTTTCATTTATTAATATTAATAAAACATAAAATCATTCAAAACTTGAAAAAATCTAAACTGATCATTTTAAGCCAGTAACAATGAAACACTCTATAAAAAAGTAGGTAATTACAGACTGTAAATATATTGAATAGATTTGACTGAAAAATAAAATGCAACCATAAATTGTACCAAAAACATTGTTTTATTTAATGAAAAACTTTATGAAAATCTGTATGAATGAACTTCTGATTAATTCAGCTATATAAGCAATTCTACAGTAGACAAAAGTTTCATTATTCACTTTGAGTCAGCTTGATGTTGATTTAATTCAGTTCAATATGAGTGAAAATGTGATGTCATCATTCAACTCAATTCAACTAAGAACTCAACTAAGCACGCCCGAGGTGAAAGTGGAACCCAAACTCCACCAGGTGACTGAAACTGAGAAAAAATCATCAGGCTGCATCATTAGTCAGATTATGGACTGACGTCATTCAGAATATTTCATCCAGCTCCTCCTGCTTGAACATTGGGATACATCATGCTGGTATTTGGTGGGAGAAGTTGTAGTCTGTCCAGCAGGGCTGCTGTTTAGCCAGTAGTGGATGACTGACCTAGCAGTGACTGTAAGCATGATAAAACTGCATTGTGGTCCTAGCAGCTCCTGGCTTGACACGTTCATTGCTGGCCATAGGGATCTGTGCAGAGGACTTGCCTAGTTGTCGTGGTCTTTGCTGAAGATCTGTGCCAATGGCTGTTGAGTCATGATGTTCAATTGTTGAGGTCTTTGCTGACATTCAGTGCTGCGTTGTGGTCATCTTAGTGCAGGTCCACCATCTGGTCTGGTTGTGGACCAGATCTGGGCTGACTATAGCCGCTTTTTTACTGTCGGGCCAGTGCAAGCTAGGGCTAAGAATGAGCCGGGCAGGGGCAATATCCTCGATATTTGAAGCTGATGTTAGCTGATAGCTTTATATGAAAACATGGGAAATAAGCAGCGGTGCCGACCGTCTCCTAACTCAGATAAACTCCGGTGGGCTGAAAATCCCTGGCCGTTGGCCCCGAGCAAGTAGCATAGTGTTGGTATTGTATTACCAGCAGATTTAGCTGACTCCAGAAATAGCAGTCTGAAATAAAAGTGTTTTTGAATGTTTATCTGCCTAAAAATCCTCTCACAACCCATTGTAAAACACCTCTGAAGTAAAATACATCAGCATGATCACTGGTTTAAAACAACATGATAACCAAATTGATCCTACATCTTAATGTATATTTGTGTTATTGTGAACAATGCACATTATTTTAAAAAAGGTTTGATCTTGTAATCTGTAATTAAAATATAATGAGTTGCCTCATCTAAAGAGCTCTAGAGAGGGCACTAATGTTCATTTAAGGAGAAACACATCCTGTCAGGTATAGATGCGCTAGCTAAACTAAAGGGAATAATAGTGAAACAAGTGTTTGTCTTTGTAACCTTTAGTTAAAATATGAAAACTGTGCACTGCCCTGTTTTTACAGATTTTCTTAGAGTGTGGGCAACATGAAAATATTTGCTGGTGCATATACATGGTTTACAGAGTGACAAGTTAAAAGATTTTCCAAACACAGAGCAACTGTTAATTCTCAAATACTTTTATTCAATTAATATAAATCAAACATAGGTTATATGTAATTTCATTTTTGCATTCTAGAATTGAAATAATAAACAATTACAAAAGTAAATCATTTTGATTTCATTTTCTTTCCTGATAGTTTGCAAAAGGATATTCTTCCATATTGACTCCCACATCTAAAAGAACATATAAGATGGATTCCAAAGAGATAAAGAAATCAATCAGAAAATGTTGTATCACAGTAATGCTGTTTAAATAAATTTTATCTAACACAGAAATAGACTGAAAGTGGTCTCACCTGTATCCTGTGGCTGGCTGCACAAGAGATCATAAATCAATTACCTTGAATTTCTCATATTAAATAATTCAGTTCTGTTGTTATTAAAAATATGACTTCCTAACTTCTCTTCTGCCAAAAATAATGAATTCCAGAGTTCATGAAATATGATATTTATAAAATTGATTGTATGATGTTATTATTATAACATTGAATAAATAATAAGTGAATATAAAGTAAAACATTAAATGGGCATTCTTTAAACGAAATCAAGCGTAGCGTTAGTTCTGGCAGGTCAGGTTAGTCAAGCTCCTGTATCTGCAATACATTTATGTTAGTTCTGTTCTGTTTACCCTGGGGGGTTATTGCTGCTCTCCCTGCTCTCATCCATGCTAGGCTGCATGGAGGCGCAGGGAGTTCTTGCCCAGAACGGAACCATACCGCCAATCCAAACTGTATGCTAATTGTCAATCATCTTTGACGATAGTGGTCCTGACAGAAAAACATGGAAAAGCTGGCCTGAGATGAAGTTTTTCACACTTATTTTGTCAACAAGCCCCTGTTTGTGTGACGATAATTGACAACTTGAGCAGCTAGAACTTGATGGACGTGATTTTTGGGTTGGAACGGCTGAAAACACAGAGGAAAAAAACTAACCCTTATTGTGGCTCAATAAATAAATAAATATACAGTTTGCGTCAGTCTTTTTGAGTTATAACTTCCAAAGAATTTATGCTCAACCATCAAACTACACTGAGTAAGAGGATCTTAATAATTTCTGGCATAAACACAATTTTAATACTCAAAAAATTAAGTTGGTCTAACTAATTGAGCTGTGGCCCTGAAACCAATTAATAAAATAATATCAACATCTAGCATAGCACAGGCTAAACAGAACTTATTTAGCACGGAAATTTAATGAAAAGTAAGATATTATTCATCACAAACATTAGCACAGTCATTGCTCATAGAGTGTTTACCTACATGTATTCACCTGCAACCCAACATGAGCACTAATCTGCAGCTAAATGGTAACCACAAAACTTATGCAAAGCATGCTGGGAACTAAAAAACCACTGCCTTGTTTGCAAAGTTAAAGACGACTTTGTTTAGAAATTGTTTTATATAAAAGTACAGTACCAGTCAAAGGTTTGGACACACTTGGCTAAATGTATCGAATTGTATGTATGTATGTCAACCAATCAAGAATTTAAATAGTACGGCCTGCAAATGTGACACTGACACATCCAGCCAGTGAAATGCCCGCGCTCAGCTGTGAACTCATCATAGGTAAGTCGCAATGGCAATGCATTAGAGTTTATCCGAGGATAGTGTAGGATGGATTCAATAGATCACACGAACCTGCAGCGTTTCTGTGAACGGAGAAAACAGAATAAAACGCTCTCAGTTACTCACGTAACCTCGATTCCCTGAGATGAGGGAACGAGACATTGCATTACTATGATAAAGGGGGAACCCTTCCTCCAAATACTACTGAAGCCTTATTGAATCACTCTGGCTAATGGCGTTCAAGCTCGCAAAATATGAGGGGCTTCCCACTCTACACTCTATACAAGGCAGCGCTTGTATGTCATTCATTCAGAATCTTGACTGAAGCAACTTGGCATTCTAAGATCCTGAGCTAGGAGACACGGCAGTAAGTGCAATGTCTCGTTCCCTCATCTCAGGGAACCGAGGTTACGTGAGTAACCGAGAGCGTTCCCTTTCGATTCGTTCACTTCGACATTGCATTACTATGCTTATGGGGAACGTATAAAATCCCGCCGCCGTGTTACAGCGATGGATCCTGGCTCGACTAAGTATGTCAAGTTTCACATACGAAACCGTAATGAGAGCGGCAATGATATTGGCGCTCTTAGTAAACACAGTTCAGTCTACAGGACCTAGTCGAAACCATGTAAAAGTCAAAGGGGGCACGGCGACTAGGCAATGCCGCGTCACACCAGGGGCGGAGTTAACGCTGGTAAAACAGATAATATGAAATGGCACCAGCGCCATCATATATAGACCAATTGAAGTTTGTTCATTTCAACGAAATTGTGTGTTGTGATGCAATGGTTGAACCGGTGCTCAAATAAGTAGAGTATGATGGTGATCAAGTCCTAAAAGACGTGATGAACTATACCATAACAATGTGATCAGCTGATAGGGAGCAGCATTGGATTGGTGGCACGTCAGTGCAGGGGTGTATACAACCTGGTCGAAACCACTTAGGCATGCAACTCAGATCATAACTGAGGCTGAGAAGGTGGGTGCGCCGCTCGCACTGACAGCACATGTGAGGCAAGCGACAATACATCTAGGTTATAAAACCTCGCGAAAGTGTTGGGTGATGACCAGCCTGCCACCATGCAAATGTCCTGAATAGATATGCCATTTGCCCACGCCCATGAGGACGCGAGCCTGTGGGTGGAGTGGGCACGAACCCCTGTAGGACATTCCACGCCCTTAGAGCTATAAGCCAAAGCAATTGCGTCGACGATCCAGTGTGACAGCCTTTGCTTGGACACAGGCAGGCCTTTTGTGCGTCCTCCAAAGCATACAAATAGTTGCTCCGAGAGCCAGAACTGTCTAGAGCGCTCGATATAAGTGCGCACCGCACATACAGGGCACAGCAGGAGTGTATTAAGCGGCTCCGCACCGGCCGGTGTTTCGGAGCATAAAGCAGATAGTGTTATGACCTGTGCTTTAAATGGAGTCGAAAGCACTTTAGGCACATAACCTTTTCTAGGCTTCAAGGTGAGTCTGCAATCACCTGGCCCGAATTCAATACACAAGTCGTCAAGCGCCTGCAGGTTCCCAACTCGCTTAACAGAGGCCAGCGCGAGCAGGAGCGCTGTCTTGAGAGAGAGCGCTCGCAAGCTCGCCGATTGTATGGGCTCGAACGGGGGTCCTGTAAGAGCGTCAAGCACAAGCGTCAAGTCCCAAGTGGGTAGGGTGGAAGGGGAAGGAGGGTTCAGCCTTCTTGCTCCTTTTAAAAATCGTATGATCAGGTCATTTCTGCCATTTGGGCGATTATCGACGTGCGCGTGAAAGGCTGTTATAGCGGTCACATACACTTTCAATGTGGATGGCATACGACCACTATCAAATCGCTCTTGAAGGAAGGCAAGAATTATTGGTATTGGGCAGTTATATGGGTCTTCGCCCCGCGATACGCACCAATTTGTGAAAACTCTCCATTTATGTGCGTAAAGACGCCTCGTGGAAGGAGCCCTAGCCTCAGAGATAGTGTTCAACACG
>NW_015664692.1:255510-260030 GCF_001515625.1 Sinocyclocheilus rhinocerous
CTGTTATAGCGGCCACATACACTTTCAATGTGGATGGCATACGAACACTATCAAATCGCTCTTGAAGGAAGGCAAGAATTATTGGTATTGGGCAGTTGAATGGGTCTTCGCCCCGCGATACGCACCAATTTGTGAAAACTCTCCATTTATGTGCGTAAGGACGCCTCGTGGAAGGAGCCCTAGCCTCAGAAATAGTGTTCAACGCACACTGAGGAAGTGCATCTGTTACTGGAAAGCTCCATCGAGCGGCCAGACATGAAGGCTCCATGACTCTGGATTTGGGTGCTATATCGTTCCTTGGGCTTGAGAGAGGAGGTCTCTCTTCAGTGGGATAGTCCACGGGGGGGCTACCAGCATCTCCACCAGTTCTGGGAACCACGGCTGGATGGGCCATTTCAGTGCCACTAACAGAACAGATTCCTTTTCCTCTCTGATCTTGCAAAGCACGCGAGGCAGAAGTTTCACTGGAGGAAAGGCATACTTGCGTACTTTCGACCAGCTGTGAGCTAGTGAATTCACTCCGTGGAGACTGTGTCAGTGAATAAAACAGCGGGCAGTGAGTGTTCTCCGCTGATCTGAAGAGATCCACCTCCGCCCTGCCGAATACACTCCAAATCATATTGACTGTCAAAGGGTACAATCTCTACTCTCTGTGGATCACCCCGCCCCTCGACAATAAGTCTGTACTGTGATTCAGGCGTCCGGGGACATGTACTGCCCGGATGGATAGGAGGTGTTAATCTGCCCACAGAAGAAGGTCTCTCGCCAGCTGCGAGCTCACACCCCCTTGGTGATTTATAAACGCTACCACTGTCATGTTGTCCGTCCTGATGAGAACGTGACGGTGGAGAATGTCCGGGAGAAAGCACTCGAGCGCTATGTGTACAGCACGGAGCTCCAGACAGTTTATGTGCCACAACGTCTCCATTTCTGACCATGTCCCGAAGGCTGGTCTGCCGTCTCATACGGCTCCCCAGCCTGTGTTCGATGCAACTGTCGTAACAGTCTTTCTCCTGATCACTTGGCCAATAGGAACCCCCCGGCGATACAGAGTCATATCGCGCCAAGGGGTCAGCGCTTTCAAGCAGTCGTGCGTTACTCGTACATGCATGGTGCCCGCGCGCCATGCATTCTGTGGCACGCAACTTTTCAGCCAGAGCTGATGCGGTCGCATGTGTAGGAGTTCTAATTTGCACACTGTTGAGGCAGCAGCCATCTGGCCGAGCATCCTCTGAAAGCATTTCAGCGGGGGAAAGTAACCTAACTTGAAGACTGCAAGAGAGCTGATCAGTTTTTGTGAGCGCTCCTCCGACAGACGCACTCGCATATTGATTGAATTCAGCTCCACTCCTAAAAAGGAGATTTTCTGGCTCGGTACTAGCATGCTCTAAGCTCTGAAGATGAGTGAGGAGTCTGAGCTCGACTGGTGAGTGGCGCATTCCACGACTTTGCTATTTCATCGTGCACCTCTGGGAAAAAGGGGCTTGGCCTCCACGGGGTGTCCTTTCGGTCACGGTCCGACTGGAGGTACCACTCTTCCAGATGGCTTCTGGCCGGCTCGGCAGGAGGCGCCCACTCCAAACCAAGCTCATCAACCGCCTTGGTCAGGACGCGTAGGAGCACAACATCACTATGATGGAGGTCCCCCGCGTCGCTGCCGTGGGGCGCAGTGTAACCCAACGGGATGTTGGACCACTCCTCCCTCGCAGACGCTGCCACCGAAATGGCATCATCTTCATCCTCAGTGTCCTCCATGGCACCGAAAGACATCACATCTTGCGCACCGGGGGAGGGACAGAGATCAGCGGTCATGAAGTGCACTGGAAGGGAACCTGCACCAGGGGGTGAGGAGCATGTGGGCACTGAGCCGGAGCGAGCTTGTCACTTGACCCGGACAGATCCACATCGGAAGCTCGTGGCACTTTACTCTTTGGCTCAAAAGAGGCTGCAGAGGCAGAGCGCGGCAGAGCTAGTTGGGTGAGTTCATCACCTTGGACGATGGCCACACGGAGCCTGAGAGTCCGAAGGCTCATATCTCCGCAGTGGGGGCAGTCCGACCCCCCAAGCACCACCTCTGCGTGGCCGCGACCCAGGCAAAGACGCACGATTTGTGGCCATCGGAGAGTTCGATTGGCTCCGCGCAGGAGAGGCAATCGCGAGAGGTCATCCTTGTCCGAAGCTCACCAGAACACAGCAGGGGAGAGAAGGCGTGTCCGCTGCAGCGTGTAGATCATGGTGAGTACTCTTGTTGATAGGCTTCTCATTTCTCGTAGAAGGTTGGCTGAAGGAAAAGATTCTGAATGAATGACGTACAAGCGCTGCCTTATATAGATTGGGAAGCCCCTCATATTTCGCGAGCTATTCCGTACTATTGCTGTTTTCTTTTTTTTTCTCTCGCTCCGTTTCTTTTCTCTCTCGCTCCGTTTTTTCACGAGTTCATCAAACAACAGTGCTAAGTCAGAATCATTCTTCAATCACGGTGAGTAATGGCTTCTTCTCCTGTTCTTGTTGTTTGCACCGCTTGCCACATGTATAGTTTAGCTCTCTCTGTCGGCGACGAGGGATTCTCATGTGATAAATGCAGGGAAATAGTTAGGCTGACAGAGAAGATTTCAGAATTAGAGACACGCATCCAAACTTTAATTGAGGACAGTAAGAATGTGAGGGCTCTAGATACGGCTTTGGATGCGACTAGCTCAGGGAGTCCTGTACATTGTTCGGTTCCGGTAACAGAGCCTCCGCAGCAGGGCAACTGGGTGACTATGAGGCGGCATAGTCGCGGGTCAAAAACATTGACTGGCCATTCTTTAGCCACTCAATTGAAGTGGAATGGCACAAACCAGAAGAGACCTTTTCAGAATCTGTTGTTTCATATAGGCCAGGGATCCTCAAATCTGGCTCACGAGATCACTTTCCTGCCGAGTTTAGTTCTAACCTTAATCAAACACACCTGATCATGTCTTCAGGATCATTAGAAAATCACAGGTGAGTGAGTTTGATCAAAGTTGGAGTTAAACTCTGCAGGAAAGTGGATCTCACGAGTAGGGTTGGGTACCGAAACCTGGTACCAATATGGCACCGGTACCTATGTAACCGGTATATACTTGAACCGAATCCGTACGCAGATTTCGGTGCCTCATTTCAGTGCCATGCCTGAGCGATCGATTGAAATATTTGTCCTCTGGTTCTCCGAAACAGACGTAAGAAACTATATTTTATTAGGGTTGGGTACTGAAACCCGGTACCAATATGGCACCGGTACCTATGTAACCGGTATGTACTAGAACCGAATCCGAACGCAGATTTCGGTGCCATGCCTGAGCGATCGATTGAAATATTTCCTCCGGTTCTCCGAAACGGACGTAAGAAGCATCATCACTGCGGTGCGCACGTGAAAAATAATTTCCCGACTGAGAAAATGCATGTGAACTCAAGTCGGAAAGCTCTAATAATACAAATCCAACAAATCTTTGTAGTAACGAGAGTGTCCTTGTTGTTTATACATTCCGACTTAAAAGCACAACTAGGGAAATGAGAGCATTCGAGTGATTGCAGTATTTTACACTTGCTCTGATGGCAGCAGGTAGCCTTCCGTTAACTAAGCTAAACATGCTTATATTAAAATGCCTAAAGCTAAACCTCCCCTATATTCACATTTCTAAACCTGTTGTCCAACAAAAGAGAACATTATAAACTTTTTACTCCACAACACCAGTCAAATGCTTCCTTTTGTGATCTGAAGAGGCTTCTTGTTACAGAATGAGGCAGAAAATATGTTCCATACACTACTTTAAAAAGAATACATCGATTAGCAATAAATTAGTTGCCATGGGTTGATTTTCCCAAGTGGGTTAAAGGTTTGAAATATTGCATAAATTACATTGGACTTATACATTGTTCCCTCCTGGTGGAATGACCTGCCCAGCTCAATCCAAGCAGCTGAGTCCTTAATATTTTCAAGAAACGGCTGAAAACATCTTCATTTGACCCTCTAACTTTAGCACTCCCTATTCTAATGCTACTTCTAATTTTATCTGCTTGTTTTTTTTTAATTAAAAATCTTGACCCTCTAACATTTGCACTCTCTATTCTATTTCTATTCTAACTACTTGTTTTATTTATAAAGAAAAAAGAGCCTCTAACACTAGCATTCTCTATTCTTTCTCTATTCTGTTTAGGCACCGGAACCGTTTTAAAAGTATCGATTTGGCATCAGTATCGAAAAAACCCCAAACGATACCCAACCCTACTCACGAGCCATATTTGAGATGTAACAGACACGGGCCTATTAATACGAATTTTGTGGACAGTTTTCTTCCTTACCACTAGGGGTGCTAGTGTGTTTTAGGTTTCCTTAAGTAAAGCCATGTGGGTAGATGGAGTTAGCAATAGCACACAGCAGTAGTCAGCATGGTTCATGTGTTGAAAACATTGCGCTGTGTGCTTTATTTGTATGCATTTTAGAAGGACATGATTTGGCGAGGTTACCACATCATGGTCCAGTTTGAATATGGATTTAA
>NW_015664693.1:0-3165 GCF_001515625.1 Sinocyclocheilus rhinocerous
CATTTTCAAAAAACATCTAAAGACACATCTTTTTCGCCAGCACCTAAACGAATTAATACTAGCACTTACCTATTCTATTCTATAAAAAAAAAAAACCTAGCCATGTGTACTGTGCCAGACTAACTGAGACTTGTCACAGCGCTTGTATACTGTTGCTCTCTTGTTCGTCTGTTTGCTTCTATTGTTCTCCTCAATTGTAAGTCGCTTTGGATAAAAGCGTCAGCTAAATGATTAAATGTAAATGTAAATGTAGATCTGTGTGGCAGCAGCAATATACAGTAAAAAAATCAATAATTCCACTGCTCTCTTGTCTCCTCTAAGGTTGGGACTCTAAATAGTGTTCTGTGTTCGTCTGTGCAGCCAAAGACAGAACAGTTAGCATGTTTTGCTCAAACTTTCGCCATGGCATTTATGACTGGTACACCGTTGTCGCTTGCGAAAACACAATGACGGCGCCATGGGTGGAAACGTGCAGATTAAGGGGCGGTAATATTATAATGAAATCCCTTTGCAACGTCACTAGGGGAGCGAAATCTGACGCGCTCGTTTTTTCAGACGCTTGCAGAAAAAGGCTTACCAAAACAAAGTTACTGGGTTAATCTTTTTCACATTTCCTTGGTTGGTAGATGCACTGGGGACCTGATTATAGCACTTAAAACCTGGAAAAGTCAGATTTTCATGATGTCACCTTTAAGAAATGGCGAATATAAAACTGTTCTAAAACCTACTAAGCTCCCTACATAAACAAAATCTTACAGCACCATCTGTGTTATTAACTAAAACTAGTAAAAAAATTGTGTTAAATGAAATAAAGCTAAAAAAAAAAAAGACGTAAAACAAAAACTAAACAAAGTTAGAAATGTTGCCTTGGCAACTAACTGAAATAAGCTTGATTTGTAGCACTAAAATTACTAAAACTAAAACTGAAATAAAAATAAATTAAACTTAAATAGAATATATTAAAAACAAATAAAAATGTTAAAAGCACATAACAAAATTACTAAAAATTTAACTAATTAAAATGAATAAATAATTTAAATGAAAACTGAATATATACTGCATAAAAAATATTTTAAATATTAATATAAATTATAATAGATTTAGTGCTGTCAAATGATTAATCGCAATTAATCACATACAAAATAAAAGTTTTTGTTTGCATAATATATGTGTGTGTTCGGCTTATATTTATTATGTATATATAAATACACACATACAGTATATATTTTAAATATTATAAATGTTATTCCACTGTTTAATTTCTGGATGAACTTTAACAGCCCACATTTTTAACATCAGATTCCTGTAAACACAGCAGAGCGAAGGCCGTCACTCACCTCAGGAGACGCGTCCTCCAAACAGAAGAGAAACCTTAGTCATATATATATAGTCATTTTTTCTGAAATATATACATGCATGTGTGTGTGTGTATTTATAGAGCATTTAAGCATAACTTTTGAATAAGAACTGATAATCATTTCTGATGATATCTGATAATTCAAGACTTTGCTATAAAACATGATCCACTAAAAAGTCCTAAAATGTGGGAAGCGACTATATTATTCATTCTCTGCTGCTGTAACAAATGCTTTTTCTTGGTCCAGACACAGGGTCTGCCTTATCTATTAAAGTTAATTACAGAACTGGTCAAACCATATGCAAACCAGACCATATCAGACTGATAGCAATGGATTGACAAACACAATTCTGTCCTATGTGAGATATTTCCTATTGAAACTAAGCCCTCATCAATAGCTTTGGTCTGTTGTTCTGGTTCCTGGTTTAGAAGGACTGTAATATTTTAATGTTTATGTCAGCTGTAACACTGGTCTGGCTTTGAGGAGGCACCGCTGACACAAACACTGCATTGAACAGATAGATTGATGGGCTGTTTATCGATTGAACATTGTTCACACTGTCAGGTGCTGAAGTTCAAGTATTGAGCAAGAGGTCAGGGTGGCTTTAATTAAAATCCCTGCTTAAGCAAACCCCATTACAGGCTCGATTTTTCCATTTCCCACAATGCAATGCTGTAGGTATTATGCAAAAGGGACAACCAGCATGTTGCTTTCTAATGCTGATTGTGAGACTGGTCTGCTTTAACTCAGGAATATTATAGTTAAATACAATTAAATTAAAACCATAAAAAAGCATTTTACCTGAAATAATGATAATAACAAAATGTTAACTGACATTAAAAAACAAAAACTTAATTCAACCTGTTGCCAAGACAATGTATGACGAATGAGTCACTTTAGCAGAAGATTAAAACAAAACAATAAACCTCATCTATTATTAAAAAGCACTCAGCGCACTGACATTATAGGAAGTGTGCAATAACTCGTCATTACGGCTGACAAGAAACAAAATAATTGAACGGGTTCGGCCCATCTGTGTGGGTAATGATTGCATTCAGGAGTTGTGTGCTAAAGCAGACAATAATTAGCACTCAGTGGCAGATCTATTAGTTCAACTCGAGCTGATGGGAGCCGGCCTCAGGAAAATAGATTACAGCCTCATGTCTCAGAGACTGGGATTTAAATGACACAATATTAATTATCATCTCTTGTCGGCAGGAGCAATTTTAAAGTGCCCCTGGTTGGGCGTAGACCACTGCCTCGTTTATTAGATTCTGACCTGGTTTAAAATCATATTTAGCTTGTCAAAAAGTAAACGTTTTATTGCTAAAGCAATATATTCATAAGAAACAGACGACTGCTGCAGGCAACAAAGTATCAAAAATATGTAAGTATACAAACACACACACACACACACACACTGTGTGCCCAATACCATAATATATAAATAGAAAATAACATTAACATAATAATAATGATAATAATCATAATAATTAATAATAATAATAATAATGCATATTTCTATTATTATTGTCATCATCATTATTACTATACATTATAAGTATAATGTAATACATAACTATTTTTTATTATCATAATTTTTTATCATTACTAACTATAATTTACTACTACTATTATCAGTATTTAATTATATTAGTATTTAATATAATTTACTATAATAAATACGTGCAAGTATGTCCAAATAGCATAATAATAATAATAATAATAATATTTCAATCATTATTAGATATATATTATACATATCTATTATTAATATTAACATTATTATTACCAACTGTAATTTACT